>NW_026549828.1:0-28976 GCF_027596085.1 Anoplopoma fimbria | reverse complement strand
GATATTTTACCAAAGTGAGGATATTTTTCAAAAGTGAGGATATTTTTCAAAATTGTAGATATTTTTCAAAAGTGAGGATATTTTTACAAAAGTGAGGATATTTTTCAAAAGTGAGGATATTTTTCAAAAGTGAGGATATTTTTCAAAAGTGAGGATATTTTTCAAAAGTGAGGATATTTTTCAAAAGTGAGGATATTTTTCAAAAGTGAGGATATTTTTCAAAAGTGAGGATATTTTTCAAAAGTGAGGATATTTTTCAAAAGTGAGGATATTTTTCAAAAGTGAGGATATTTTTCAAAAGTGAGGATATTTTTCAAAAGTGAGGATATTTTTCAAAAGTGAGGATATTTTTCAAAAGTGAGGATATTTTTCAAAAGTGAGGATATTTTTCAAAAGTGAGGATATTTTTCAAAAGTGAGGATATTTTTCAAAAGTGAGGATATTTTTCAAAAGTGAGGATATTTTTCAAAAGTGAGGATATTTTTCAAAAAGTGAGGATATTTTTCAAAAGTGAGGATATTTTTCAAAAGTGAGGATATTTTTCAAAAGTGAGGATATTTTTCAAAAGTGAGGATATTTTTCAAAAGTGAGATATTTTTCAAAAGTGAGGATATTTTTCAAAAGTGAGGATATTTTTCAAAAGTGAGGATATTTTTCAAAAGTGAGGATATTTTTCAAAAGTGAGGATATTTTTCAAAAGTGAGGATATTTTTCAAAAGTGAGGATATTTTTCAAAAGTGAGGATATTTTTCAAAAGTGAGGATATTTTTCAAAAGTGAGGATATTTTACAAAAGTGAGGATATTTTTCAAAAGTGAGGATATTTTTCAAAAGTGAGGATATTTTCAAAAGTGAGGATATTTTTCAAAAGTGAGGATATTTTTCAAAAGTGAGGATATTTTTCAAAAGTGAGGATATTTTTCAAAAGTGAGGATATTTTTCAAAAGTGAGGATATTTTTCAAAAGTGAGGATATTTTTCAAAAGTGAGGATATTTTTCAAAAGTGAGGATATTTTTCAAAAGTGAGGATATTTTTCAAAAGTGAGGATATTTTTCAAAAGTGAGGATATTTTTCAAAAGTGAGGATATTTTTCAAAAGTGAGGATATTTTTCAAAAGTGAGGATATTTTTCAAAAGTGAGGATATTTTTCAAAAGTGAGGATATTTTTCAAAAGTGAGGATATTTTACAAAAGTGAGGATATTTTTCAAAAGTGAGGATATTTTTCAAAAGTGAGGATATTTTTCAAAAGTGAGGATATTTTTCAAAAGTGAGGATATTTTTCAAAAGTGAGGATATTTTTCAAAAGTGAGGATATTTTTCAAAAGTGAGGATATTTTTCAAAAGTGAGGATATTTTTCAAAAGTGAGGATATTTTTACAAAGTGAGGATATTTTTCAAAAGTGAGGATATTTTCAAAAGTGAGGATATTTTTCAAAAGTGAGGATATTTTTCAAAAGTGAGGATATTTTTCAAAAGTGAGGATATTTTTCAAAAGTGAGGATATTTTTCAAAAGTGAGGATATTTTTCAAAAGTGAGATATTTTTCAAAAGTGAGGATATTTTTCAAAAGTGAGGATATTTTTCAAAAGTGAGGATATTTTTCAAAAGTGAGGATATTTTTCAAAAGTGAGGATATTTTTCAAAAGTGAGGATATTTTTCAAAAGTGAGGATATTTTTCAAAAGTGAGGATATTTTTCAAAAGTGAGGATATTTTTCAAAAGTGAGGATATTTTTCAAAAGTGAGGATATTTTTCAAAAGTGAGGATATTTTTCAAAAGTGAGGATATTTTTCAAAAGTGAGGATATTTTTCAAAAGTGAGGATATTTTTCAAAAGTGAGGATATTTTTCAAAAGTGAGGATATTTTTCAAAAGTGAGGATATTTTTACAAAAGTGAGGATATTTTTCAAAAGTGAGGATATTTTTCCAAAGTGAGGATATTTTTCAAAAGTGAGGATATTTTTCAAAAGTGAGGATATTTTACAAAAGTGAGGATATTTTTCAAAAGTGAGGATATTTTTCAAAAGTGAGGATATTTTTCAAAAGTGAGGATATTTTTCAAAAGTGAGGATATTTTTCAAAAGTGAGGATATTTTTCAAAAGTGAGGATATTTTTCAAAAGTGAGGATATTTTTCAAAAGTGAGGATATTTTTCAAAAGTGAGGATATTTTTCAAAAGTGAGGATATTTTTCAAAAGTGTAGATATTTTACTAAAGTGAGGATATTTTTCAAAAGTGAGGATATTTTTCAAAAGTGAGGATATTTTTCAAAAGTGTAGATATTTTTCAAAAGTGAGGATATTTTTCAAAAGTGAGGATATTTTTCAAAAGTGAGGATATTTTTCAAAAGTGAGGATATTTTTCAAAAGTGAGGATATTTTTCAAAAGTGAGGATATTTTACTAAAGTGAGGATATTTTTCAAAAGTGAGGATATTTTTCAAAAGTGAGGATATTTTTCAAAAGTGAGGATATTTTTCAAAAGTGAGGATATTTTTCAAAAGTGAGGATATTTTTCAAAATTGACGATATTTTTCAAAAGTGAGGATATTTTTCAAAAGTGAGGATATTTTTCAAAAGTGAGGATATTTTTACAAAAGTGAGGATATTTTTCAAAAGTGAGGATATTTTTCAAAAGTGAGGATATTTTTCAAAAGTGAGGATATTTTTCAAAAGTGAGGATATTTTTCAAAAGTGAGGATATTTTTCAAAAGTGAGGATATTTTTCAAAAGTGAGGATATTTTTCAAAAGTGAGGATATTTTTCAAAAGTGAGGATATTTTTCAAAAGTGAGGATATTTTTCAAAAGTGAGGATATTTTTCAAAATTGTAGATATTTTACTAAAGTGTGGATATTTTTCAAAAGTGAGGATATTTTACTAAAGTGTGGATATTTTTCAAAAGTGAGGATAGTTTTAGAAAGGAAGGTATTTTAACAAAGTGAGGATATTTTCCAAAGTGAGGATATTTTTCCAAAAATTGTATTTTTCGCGAGGATATTTTTCAAAATTGTAGATGTTTTACTAAAGTGAGGATATTTTTCAAAATTGACAATATTTTTCAAAATTGACAATATTTTTCCAAAGTGAGGATATTTTTCAAAAGTGAGGATATTTTTCAAAAGTGAGGATATTTTTCAAAAGTGAGGATATTTTACAAAAGTGAGGATATTTTTCAAAAGTGAGGATATTTTTCAAAAGTGAGGATATTTTTCAAAAGTGTAGATATTTTTCAAAAAGTGAGGATATTTTTCAAAAGTGAGGATATTTTTCAAAATTGAGGATATTTTTCAAAAGTGAGGATATTTTCCAAAGTGAGGATATTTTTCAAAAGTGAGGATATTTTTCAAAAGTGAGGATATTTTTCAAAAGTGAGGATATTTTCAAAAGTGAGGATATTTTTCAAAAGTGAGGATATTTTTCAAAAGTGAGGATATTTTTCAAAAGTGAGGATATTTTTCAAAAGTGAGGATATTTTTCAAAAGTGAGGATATTTTTCAAAAGTGAGGATATTTTTCAAAAGTGAGGATATTTTTCAAAAGTGAGGATATTTTTCAAAAGTGAGGATATTTTTCAAAAGTGAGGATATTTTTCAAAAGTGAGGATATTTTTCAAAAGTGAGGATATTTTTCAAAAGTGAGGATATTTTTCAAAAGTGAGGATATTTTTCAAAAGTGAGGATATTTTTCAAAAGTGAGGATATTTTTCAAAAGTGAGGATATTTTTCAAAAGTGAGGATATTTTTCAAAAGTGAGGATATTTTTCAAAATTGAGGATATTTTTCAAAAGTGAGGATATTTTTCAAAAGTGAGGATATTTTTCAAAAGTGAGGATATTTTTCAAAAGTGAGGATATTTTTCAAAAGTGAGGATATTTTTCAAAAGTGAGGATATTTTTCAAAAGTGAGGATATTTTTCAAAAGTGAGGATATTTTTCAAAAGTGAGGATATTTTTCAGAAAGTGAGGATATTTTTCAAAAGTGAGGATATTTTACCAAAGTGAGGATATTTTTCAAAAGTGAGGATATTTTTCAAAAGTGAGGATATTTTTCAAAAGTGAGGATATTTTTCAAAAGTGAGGATATTTTTCAAAAGTGAGGATATTTTTCAAAAGTGAGGATATTTTTCAAAAGTGAGGATATTTTTCAAAAGTGAGGATATTTTTCAAAAGTGAGGATATTTTACAAAATTGAGGATATTTTTCAAAAGTGAGGATATTTTTCAAAAGTGAGGATATTTTTCAAAAGTGTAGATATTTTACTAAAGTGAGGATATTTTTACCAAAGTGAGGATATTTTTCAAAAGTGAGGATATTTTTCAAAAGTGAAGATATTTTTCAAAAGTGAGGATATTTTTAGAAAGTGAGGATATTTTTCAAAAGTGTAGATATTTTACTAAAGTGAGGATATTTTACCAAAGTGAGGATATTTTTCAAAAGTGATGATATTTTTCAAAAGTGAGGATATTTTTCAAAAGTGAGGATATTTTTCAAAAGTGAGATATTTTTAAAAAGTGAGGATATTTTTCAAAAGTGAGGATATTTTTCAAAAGTGAGGATATTTTTCAAAAGTGAGGATATTTTACTAAAGTGAGGATATTTTTCAAAAGTGAGGATATTTTTCAAAAGTGAGGATATTTTTCAAAAGTGAGGATATTTTTCAAAAGTGAGGATATTTTTCAAAAGTGAGGATATTTTTCAAAAGTGAGGATATTTTTCAAAAGTGAGGATATTTTTCAAAAGTGAGGATATTTTTCAAAAGTGAGGATATTTTTCAAAAGTGAGGATATTTTACCAAAGTGAGGATATTTTTCAAAAGTGAGGATATTTTTCAAAAGTGAGGATATTTTTCAAAAGTGAGGATATTTTTCAAAAGTGAGGATATTTTTCAAAAGTGAGGATATTTTTCAAAAGTGTAGGATATTTTTCAAAAGTGAGGATATTTTCCAAAGTGAGGATATTTTTCAAAAGTGAGGATATTTTTCAAAATTGTACGATATTTTTCAAAAGTGAGGATATTTTTCAAAAGTGAGGATATTTTTCAAAAGTGTAGATATTTTTCAAAAGTGAGGATATTTTACAAAAGTGAGGATATTTTTCAAAAGTGAGGATATTTTTCAAAAGTGAGGATATTTTTCAAAAGTGAGGATATTTTTCAAAAGTGAGGATATTTTTCAAAAGTGAGGATATTTTTCAAAAGTGAGGATATTTTTCAAAAGTGAGGATATTTTTCAAAAGTGAGGATATTTTTCAAAAGTGAGGATATTTTTCAAAAGTGAGGATATTTTTCAAAAGTGAGGATATTTTTCAAAAGTGAGGATATTTTTCAAAAGTGAGGATATTTTTCAAAAGTGAGGATATTTTTCAAAAGTGAGGATATTTTTACAAAAGTGAGGATATTTTTCAAAAGTGAGGATATTTTTCAAAATTGTAGATATTTTTCAAAAGTGAGGATATTTTTCAAAAGTGAGGATATTTTTCAAAAGTGAGGATATTTTTCAAAAGTGAGGATATTTTTCAAAAGTGAGGATATTTTTCAAAATTGACGATATTTTTCAAAAGTGAGGATATTTTCCAAAGTGAGGATATTTTTCAAAAGTGAGGATATTTTTCAAAAGTGAGGATATTTTATCAAAGTGAGGATATTTTTCAAAAGTGAGGATATTTTTCCAAAAGTGAGGATATTTTTCAAAAGTGAGGATATTTTTCAAAAGTGAGGATATTTTTCAAAAGTGAGGATATTTTTCAAAAGTGAGGATATTTTTCAAAAGTGAGGATATTTTTCAAAAGTGAGGATATTTTTCAAAAGTGAGGATATTTTTCAAAAGTGAGGATATTTTTCAAAAGTGAGGATATTTTTCAAAAGTGAGATATTTTTCAAAAGTGAGGATATTTTTCAAAAGTGAGGATATTTTTCAAAAGTGAGGATATTTTTCAAAAGTGAGGATATTTTTCAAAAGTGAGGATATTTTTCAAAAAGTGAGGATATTTTTCAAAAGTGAGGATATTTTTCAAAAGTGAGGATATTTTACAAAAGTGAGGATATTTTTCAAAAGTGAGGATATTTTTCAAAAGTGAGGATATTTTTCAAAAGTGAGGATATTTTTCAAAAGTGAGGATATTTTTCAAAAGTGAGGATATTTTTCAAAAGTGAGGATATTTTTCAAAAGTGAGGATATTTTTCAAAAGTGAGGATATTTTTCAAAAGTGAGGATATTTTTCAAAAGTGAAGATATTTTACTAAAGTGAGGATATTTTACAAAAGTGAGGATATTTTTCAAAAGTGAGGATATTTTTCAAAAGTGTAGGATATTTTTCAAAAGTGAGGATATTTTTCAGAAAGTGAGGATATTTTTCAAAAGTGAGGATATTTTTCAAAAGTGAGGATATTTTTCAAAAGTGAGGATATTTTTCAAAAGTGAGGATATTTTTCAAAATTGAGGATATTTTTACAAAAGTGAGGATATTTTTCAAAAGTGAGGATATTTTTCAAAAGTGAGGATATTTTTCAAAAGTGAGGATATTTTTCAAAAGTGAGGATATTTTTCAAAAGTGAGGATATTTTTCAAAAGTGAGGATATTTTTCAAAAGTGAGGATATTTTTCAAAAGTGAGGATATTTTTCAAAAGTGAGGATATTTTTCAAAAGTGAGGATATTTTTCAAAAGTGAGGATATTTTTACAAAAGTGAGGATATTTTTCAAAAGTGAGGATATTTTTCAAAAGTGTAGATATTTTTCAAAAGTGAGGATATTTTTCAAAAGTGAGGATATTTTTCAAAAGTGAGGATATTTTTACAAAGTGAGGATATTTTTCAAAAGTGAGGATATTTTTCAAAAGTGAGGATATTTTTCAAAAGTGAGGATATTTTTCAAAAGTGAGGATATTTTTCAAAAGTGAGGATATTTTTCAAAAGTGAGGATATTTTTCAAAAGTGAGGATATTTTACAAAAGTGAGGATATTTTTCAAAAGTGAGGATATTTTTCAAAAGTGAGGATATTTTTCAAAAGTGAGGATATTTTTCAAAAGTGAGGATATTTTTCAAAAGTGAGGATATTTTTCAAAAGTGTAGATATTTTTCAAAAGTGAGGATATTTTACTAAAGTGAGGATATTTTACCAAAGTGAGGATATTTTTCAAAAGTGAGGATATTTTTCAAAATTGTACGATATTTTACAAAAGTGAGGATATTTTTCAAAAGTGAGGATATTTTTCAAAAGTGTAGATATTTTTCAAAAGTGAGGATATTTTACACAAAGTGAGGATATTTTTCAAAAGTGAGGATATTTTTCAAAAGTGAGGATATTTTTACGAAAGTGAGGATATTTTTCAAAAGTGAGGATATTTTTCAAAAGTGAGGATATTTTTCAAAAGTGAGGATATTTTTCAAAAGTGAGGATATTTTTCAAAAGTGAGGATATTTTTAGAAAGTGAGGATATTTTTCAAAAGTGAGGATATTTTTCAGAAAGTGAGGATATTTTTCAAAAGTGAGGATATTTTACAAAAGTGAGGATATTTTTCAAAAAGTGAGGATATTTTTCAAAAGTGAGGATATTTTTCAAAAGTGAGGATATTTTTCAAAAGTGAGGATATTTTTCAAAAGTGAGGATATTTTTCAAAAGTGAGGATATTTTTCAAAAGTGAGGATATTTTTCAAAAGTGAGGATATTTTTCAAAAGTGAGGATATTTTTCAAAAGTGAGGATATTTTTCAAAAGTGAGGATATTTTTACAAAAGTGAGGATATTTTTCAAAAGTGAGGATATTTTTCAAAAGTGAGGATATTTTTCAAAAGTGTAGATATTTTACTAAAGTGAGGATATTTTTCAAAAGTGAGGATATTTTTCAAAAGTGAGGATATTTTACCAAAGTGAGGATATTTTATCAAAAGTGAGGATATTTTTCAAAAGTGAGGATATTTTTCAAAAGTGAGGATATTTTTCAAAAGTGAGGATATTTTTCAAAAGTGTAGGATATTTTACTAAAGTGAGGATATTTTTCAAAAGTGAGGATATTTTTCAAAAGTGAGGATATTTTTCAAAATTGAGGATATTTTTCAAAAGTGAGGATATTTTTCAAAAGTGAGGATATTTTTCAAAAGTGAGGATATTTTTCAAAAGTGAGGATATTTTTCAAAAGTGAGGATATTTTTCAAAAGTGAGGATATTTTTCAAAAGTGAGGATATTTTTCAAAGTGAGGATATTTTTCAAAAGTGAGGATATTTTTCAAAAGTGTAGATATTTTTCAAAAGTGAGGATATTTTTCAAAAGTGAGGATATTTTTCAAAAGTGAGGATATTTTTCAAAAGTGAGGATATTTTATCAAAAGTGAGGATATTTTTCAAAAGTGAGGATATTTTTCAAAATTGAGGATATTTTTCAAAAGTGAGGATATTTTTCAAAAGTGAGGATATTTTTCAAAAGTGAGGATATTTTTCAAAAGTGAGGATATTTTTACAAAAGTGAGGATATTTTTCAAAAGTGAGGATATTTTTCAAAAGTGTAGGATATTTTTCAAAAGTGAGGATATTTTTAACAAAGTGAGGATATTTTTCAAAAGTGAGGATATTTTTCAAAGTTGAGGATATTTTTCAAAGTGAGGATATTTTTCAAAAAGTAAGGATATTTTTCAAAATTGACGATATTTTTTTCAAAAATTGAGCATATTTTTTTCAAAAAGTGAGGATATTTTTTTCAAAAGTGAGGATATTTTTTCAAAAGTAAGGTATTTTAACAAAGTGAGGATATTTTTCAAAAGTGAGGATATTTTTCAAAATTAAGGTATTTTAACAAAGTGAGGATATTTTTCAAAAGTGAGGATATTTTTCAAAAGTGTGGATATTTTTCAAAGTGACGATATTTTTCAAAAGTGAGGATATTTTTTCAAAAGTGAGGATATTTTTCAAAAGTGAGGATATTTTACCAAAGTGAGGATATTTTTTTTTCAAAAGTGAGGATATTTACCAAAGGGAGGATATTTTTTTTCAAAAGTGAGATATTTTACAAAAGTGAGATATTTTATCAAAAAAGTGAGATATTTTTCAAAGTGATGATATTTTTAGAAAGTGAGGATATTTTTAAAAAGTAAGGTATTTTAACAAAGTGAGGATATTTTTCAAAAGATATGGATATTTTTCAAAAGTGAGGATATTTTTTAAAGTGAGGATATTTTCCAAAGGAGGATATTTTTAAAAAGTGAGGATATTTTTCAAAAGTGAGGATATTTTTCAAAAAGTGAGTGATATTTTACCAAAGTGAGGATATTTTTTCAAAAGTGTAGATATTTTACTAAAGTGAGGAAATTTTTCAAAGTGACGATATTTTTCAAAAATTGAGGATATTTTTTCAAAAGTGAGGATATTTTTCAAAAGTGAGGATATTTTCAAAAGTAAGGATATTTTTAAAAAATGAGGATGTTTTCCAAAGTGAGGATATTTTTCAAAAGTGAGGATATTTTTCAAAAGTGAGGATATTTTTCAAAAGTGAGGATATTTTACCAAAGTGAGGATATTTTTCAAAAGTGTAGATATTTTACTAAAGTGAGGATATTTTATCAAAGTGAGGATATTTTTCAAAAGTGAGATATTTTTCAAAAGTGAGGATATTTTTCCAAAGTGAAGATTTTTTCCAAAGTGAGGATATTTTTCAAAAGTGTGATATTTTTCAAATTGACGATATTTTTCAAAAGTGAGGATATTTTTTTCAAAAGTGAGGATATTTTAAAAGTGAGGATATTTTTCAAAATTGAGATATTTTTCAAAAGTGAGTGATATTTTTACAAAAGTGAGGATATTTTTCAAATTGAGGATATTTTTCAAAAGTGAGGATATTTTTCAAAAGTGAGGATATTTTACCAAAGTGAGGATATTTTTCAAAAGTGTAGATATTTTACTAAAGTGAGGATATTTTACCAAAGTGAGGATATTTTTCAAAAGTGAGGATATTTTTCAAAATTGTATATTTTTTCAAAGTGAGGATATTTTTCAAAAGTGAGGATATTTTTTTCAAAAGTGAGATATTTTTCAAAAGTGAGATATTTTTAATAAAGTGAGGATATTTTAAAAAGTGAGATATTTTTTAAAAAGTGAGGATATTTTTTCTAAAGTGAGATATTTTTCAAAGTGAGGATATTTTTCAAAGTGAGGATATTTTTTCAAAAAGCGAGGATATTTTTCAAAAGTGAGGATATTTTTCAAAAGTGAGGATATTTTTCAAAAGTGTAGGATATTTTTCAAAAGTGAGTGATATTTTTCAAAAGAAGATATTTTCAAAAGTGAGGATATTTTTCAAAAGTGAGGATATTTTTCAAAAGTGAGGATATTTTTCAAAAGTGTAGATATTTTTCAAAAGTGAGGATATTTTTCAAAAGTGAGGATATTTTTCTAAAGTGAGGATAGTGAGGATATTTTTAGAAAAGTCAGGATATTTTTTAAAATTGAAATATTTTAATAAAGTGAGGGATATTTTTTACAAAAGTGTAGATATTTTTCAAAAGTGAGGATATTTTTCAAAAGTGAGGATATTTTTCAAAAGTGAGGATATTTTTCAAAAGTGAGGATATTTTTTGTGAAAGTGAGGATATTTTACCAAAGTCAGGATTTTTTTTCAAATTGACTATATTTTTCAAAAAGGATAGCATTTTCAAAAGTGAGGATATTTTTCAAAAGTGAGGATATTTTTCAAAAGTGAGGATATTTTTCAAAAGTGAGATATTTTACCAAAGTGAAGATATTTTTCAAAAGTGAGGATATTTTTCAAAAGTGAGGATATTTTTCAAAAGTGAGGATATTTTTCAAAAGTGAGGATATTTTTCAAAAGTGAGGATATTTTTCAAAAGTGAGGATATTTTTCAAAAGTGAGGATATTTTTACAAAAGTGAGGATATTTTTCAAAAGTGAGGATATTTTACAAAAGTGAGGATATTTTTCAAAAGTGAGGATATTTTTCAAAAGTGAGGATATTTTTCAAAAGTGAGATATTTTTCAAAAGTGAGGATATTTTTCAAAAGTGAGGATATTTTTCAAAAGTGAGGATATTTTTCAAAAGTGAGGATATTTTACCAAAGTGAAGATATTTTTCAAAAGTGAGGATATTTTTCAAAAGTGAGGATATTTTTCAAAAGTGTAGATATTTTTCAAAAGTGAGGATATTTTTAAAAAGTGAGGATATTTTTCAAAAGTGAGGATATTTTTCAAAAGTGAGGATATTTTTCAAAAGTGAGGATATTTTATCAAAAGTGAGGATATTTTTCAAAAGTGAGGATATTTTTCAAAAGTGAGGATATTTTTCAAAAGTGAGGATATTTTTCAAAAGTGAGGATATTTTTCAAAAGTGTAGATATTTTTCAAAAGTGAGGATATTTTTCAAAAGTGAGGATATTTTTCAAAAGTGAGGATATTTTTCAAAAGTGAGGATATTTTTCAAAAGTGAGGATATTTTTCAAAAGTGAGGATATTTTTCAAAAGTGAGGATATTTTTACAAAAGTGAGGATATTTTTCAAAAGTGAGGATATTTTTCAAAAGTGAGGATATTTTTCAAAAGTGAGGATATTTTACAAAAGTGAGGATATTTTCCAAAGTGAGGATATTTTTCAAAAGTGAGGATATTTTACCAAAGTGAGGATATTTTTCAAAAGTGAGGATATTTTTCAAAAGTGAGGATATTTTTCAAAAGTGAGGATATTTTTCAAAAGTGAGGATATTTTTCAAAAGTGAGGATATTTTTCAAAAGTGTAGATATTTTACTAAAGTGAGGATATTTTTCAAAAGTGAGGATATTTTTCAAAAGTGAGGATATTTTTCAAAAGTGAGGATATTTTTCAAAAGTGAGGATATTTTTCAAAAGTGAGGATATTTTTCAAAAGTGTAGATATTTTTCAAAGTGAGGATATTTTTCAAAAGTGAGGATATTTTTCAAAAGTGAGGATATTTTTCAAAAGTGAGGATATTTTCCAAAGTGAGGATATTTTTCAAAAGTGAGGATATTTTTCAAAAGTGAGGATATTTTTCAAAAGTGAGGATATTTTTCAAAAGTGAGGATATTTTTCAAAAGTGTAGATATTTTTCAAAAGTGAGGATATTTTTCAAAAGTGAGGATATTTTTCAAAAGTGAGGATATTTTACTAAAGTGAGGATATTTTACCAAAGTGAGGATATTTTTCAAAAGTGAGGATATTTTTCAAAAGTGTAGATATTTTACAAAGTGAGGATATTTTTCAAAAGTGAGGATATTTTTCAAAAGTGAGGATATTTTTCAAAAGTGAGGATATTTTTCAAAAGTGAGGATATTTTTACAAAAGTGAGGATATTTTTCAAAAGTGAGGATATTTTTCAAAAGTGAGGATATTTTTCAAAAGTGAGGATATTTTTCAAAAGTGAGGATATTTTTCAAAAGTGAGGATATTTTTCAAAAGTGAGGATATTTTACCAAAGTGAGGATATTTTTCAAAAGTGAGGATATTTTACCAAAGTGAGGATATTTTTCAAAAGTGAGGATATTTTTCAAAAGTGAGGATATTTTTCAAAAGTGAGGATATTTTTCAAAAGTGAGGATATTTTTCAAAAGTGAGGATATTTTTACAAAGTGAGGATATTTTTCAAAAGTGAGGATATTTTTCAAAAGTGAGGATATTTTTCAAAAGTGAGGATATTTTTCAAAAGTGAGGATATTTTTCAAAAGTGAGGATATTTTTCAAAAGTGAGGATATTTTTCAAAAGTGTAGATATTTTTCAAAAGTGAGGATATTTTTAGAAAGTGAGGATATTTTTCAAAAGTGAGGATATTTTTCAAAAGTGAGGATATTTTTCAAAAGTGAGGATATTTTACAAAGTGAGGATATTTTTCAAAAGTGAGGATATTTTTCAAAATTGTAGATATTTTTAGAAAGTGAGGATATTTTTCAAAAGTGAGGATATTTTTCAAAAGTGAGGATATTTTTCAAAAGTGAGGATATTTTACAAAATTGAGGATATTTTTCAAAAGTGAGGATATTTTTCAAAAGTGAGGATATTTTTCAAAAGTGAGGATATTTTACTAAAGTGAGGATATTTTACCAAAGTGAGGATATTTTTCAAAAGTGAGGATATTTTTCAAAAGTGAGGATATTTTTTCAAAAGTGAGGATATTTTTCAAAAGTGAGGATATTTTACCAAAGTGAGGATATTTTTACAAAGTGAGGATATTTTTCAAAAGTGAGGATATTTTTCAAAAGTTGAGGATATTTTTCAAAAGTGAGGATATTTTTCAAAAGTGAGGATATTTTTCAAAAGTGAGGATATTTTTCAAAAGTGAGGATATTTTTCAAAAGTGTAGATATTTTTCAAAAGTGAGGATATTTTTCAAAAAGTGAGGATATTTTTCAAAAGTGAGGATATTTTTCAAAAGTGAGGATATTTTTCAAAAGTGAGGATATTTTTCAAAAGTGAGGATATTTTTCAAAAGTGAGGATATTTTACTAAAGTGAGGATATTTTTCAAAAGTGAGGATATTTTTCAAAAGTGAGGATATTTTTCAAAAGTGAGGATATTTTACCAAAGTGAGGATATTTTTCAAAGTGAGGATATTTTTCAAAAGTGAGGATATTTTTCAAAAGTGAGGATATTTTTCAAAAGTGAGGATATTTTTCAAAAGTGAGGATATTTTTCAAAAGTGAGGATATTTTTCAAAAGTGAGGATATTTTTCAAAAGTGAGGATATTTTACTAAAGTGAGGATATTTTTCAAAAGTGAGGATATTTTTCAAAAGTGAGGATATTTTACTAAAGTGAGGATATTTTTCAAAAGTGAGGATATTTTTCAAAAGTGAGGATATTTTACCAAAGTGAGGATATTTTTCAAAAGTGAGGATATTTTTCAAAAGTGAGGATATTTTTCAAAAGTGAGGATATTTTTCAAAAGTGAGGATATTTTTCAAAATTGAAGATATTTTTCAAAAGTGAGGATATTTTTCAAAAGTGAGGATATTTTTCAAAAGTGAGGATATTTTTCAAAAGTGAGGATATTTTTCAAAAGTGAGGATATTTTACAAAAGTGAGGATATTTTTCAAAAGTGAGGATATTTTTCAAAAGTGAGGATATTTTTCAAAAGTGAGGATATTTTTCAAAAGTGAGGATATTTTTAGAAAGTGAGGATATTTTTCAAAAGTGAGGATATTTTTCAAAAGTGAGGATATTTTTCAAAAGTGAGGATATTTTTCAAAAAGTGAGGATATTTTTCAAAAGTGAGGATATTTTTCAAAAGTGAGGATATTTTACCAAAGTGAGGATATTTTTCAAAAGTGAGGATATTTTTCAAAAGTGAGGATATTTTTCAAAAGTGAGGATATTTTTCAAAAGTGAGGATATTTTTCAAAAGTGAGGATATTTTTCAAAAGTGAGGATATTTTTCAAAAGTGAGGATATTTTTCAAAAGTGAGGATATTTTTCAAAAGTGAGGATATTTTTAAAAAGTGAGGATATTTTTCAAAAGTGAGGATATTTTTCAAAAGTGAGGATATTTTTCAAAAGTGAGGATATTTTTCAAAAGTGAGGATATTTTTCAAAAGTGAGGATATTTTTCAAAAGTGAGGATATTTTTCAAAAGTGAGGATATTTTTCACAAAGTGAGGATATTTTTCAAAAGTGAGGATATTTTTCAAAAGTGAGGATATTTTTCAAAAGTGAGGATATTTTTCAAAAGTGAGATATTTTACCAAAGTGAGGATATTTTTCAAAAGTGAGGATATTTTTCAAAAGTGAGGATATTTTTCAAAAGTGAGGATATTTTATCAAAAGTGAGGATATTTTTCAAAAGTGAGGATATTTTTCAAAAGTGAGGATATTTTTCAAAAGTGAGGATATTTTTCCAAAGTGAGGATATTTTTCAAAAGTGAGGATATTTTTCAAAAGTGAGGATATTTTTCAAAAGTGAGGATATTTTTCAAAAGTGAGGATATTTTTCAAAAGTGAGGATATTTTTCAAAAGTGAGGATATTTTTCAAAAGTGAGGATATTTTTCAAAAGTGAGGATATTTTTCAAAAGTGAGGATATTTTTCAAAAGTGAGGATATTTTTCAAAAGTGAGGATATTTTTCAAAAGTGAGGATATTTTTCAAAAGTGAGGATATTTTTCAAAAGTGAGGATATTTTTCAAAAGTGAGATATTTTACAAAAGTGAGGATATTTTTCAAAAGTGAGGATATTTTTCAAAAGTGAGGATATTTTTACAAAAGTGAGGATATTTTTCAAAAGTGAGGATATTTTTCAAAAGTGAGATATTTTTCAAAAGTGAGGATATTTTTCAAAAGTGAGGATATTTTTCAAAAGTGAGGATATTTTTCAAAATTGAGATATTTTTACAAAAGTGAGGATATTTTTCAAAAGTGAGGATATTTTTCAAAAGTGAGGATATTTTTCAAAAGTGAGGATATTTTTCAAAAGTGAGGATATTTTTCAAAAGTGAGGATATTTTTCAAAAGTGAGGATATTTTTCAAAAGTGAGGATATTTTTCAAAAGTGAGGATATTTTTCAAAAGTGAGGATATTTTTCAAAAGTGAGATATTTTCAAAAGTGAGGATATTTTTCAAAAGTGAGGATATTTTTCAAAAGTGAGGATATTTTTCAAAAGTGAGGATATTTTTCAAAAGTGAGGATATTTTTCAAAAGTGAGGATATTTTTCAAAAGTGAGGATATTTTTCAAAAGTGAGATATTTTTCAAAAGTGAGGATATTTTTCAAAAGTGAGGATATTTTTCAAAAGTGAGGATATTTTTCAAAAGTGAGGATATTTTTCAAAAGTGAGGATATTTTTCAAAAGTGAGGATATTTTACAAAAGTGAGGATATTTTTCAAAAGTGAGGATATTTTTCAAAAGTGAGGATATTTTTCAAAAGTGAGGATATTTTTCAAAAGTGAGGATATTTTTCAAAAGTGAGGATATTTTTCAAAAGTGAGGATATTTTTCAAAAGTGAGGATATTTTTCAAAAGTGAGGATATTTTTCAAAAGTGAGGATATTTTTCAAAAGTGAGGATATTTTTCAAAAGTGAGGATATTTTTACAAAAGTGAGGATATTTTTCAAAAGTGAGGATATTTTTCAAAAGTGAGGATATTTTTCACAAAGTGAGGATATTTTTACCAAAGTGAGGATATTTTTCAAAAGTGAGGATATTTTTCAAAAGTGAGATATTTTATCAAAAGTGAGGATATTTTTCAAAAGTGAGGATATTTTTCAGAAAGTGAGGATATTTTTCAAAAGTGAGGATATTTTTCAAAAGTGAGGATATTTTCAAAAGTGAGGATATTTTTCAAAAGTGAGGATATTTTTCAAAAGTGAGGATATTTTTCAAAAGTGAGGATATTTTTCAAAAGTGAGGATATTTTTCAAAAGTGAGGATATTTTTCAAAAGTGAGGATATTTTTCAAAAGTGAGGATATTTTTCAAAAGTGAGGATATTTTTCAAAAGTGAGGATATTTTTCAAAAGTGAGGATATTTTTCAAAAGTGAGGATATTTTTCAAAAAGTGAGGATATTTTACAAAAGTGAGGATATTTTTCAAAAGTGAGGATATTTTTCAAAAGTGAGGATATTTTTCAAAAGTGAGGATATTTTTCAAAAGTGAGGATATTTTTCAAAAGTGAGGATATTTTTCAAAAGTGAGGATATTTTTCAAAGTGAGGATATTTTTCAAAAGTGAGGATATTTTTCAAAAGTGAGGATATTTTATCAAAGTGAGGATATTTTTCAAAAGTGAGGATATTTTTCAAAAGTGAGGATATTTTTCAAAAGTGAGGATATTTTTCAAAAGTGAGGATATTTTTCAAAAGTGAGGATATTTTACAAAAGTGAGGATATTTTTCAAAAGTGAGGATATTTTTCAAAAGTGAGGATATTTTACCAAAGTGAGGATATTTTTCAAAAGTGAGGATATTTTTCAAAAGTGAGGATATTTTTCAAAAGTGAGGATATTTTTCAAAAGTGAGGATATTTTTCAAAAGTGAGGATATTTTTCAAAAGTGAGGATATTTTTCAAAAGTGAGGATATTTTTCAAAAGTGAGGATATTTTTACAAAAGTGAGGATATTTTTCAAAAGTGAGGATATTTTTCAAAAGTGAGGATATTTTTCAAAAGTGAGGATATTTTACAAAGTGAGGATATTTTTCAAAATTGAGATATTTTCAAAAGTGAGGATATTTTTCAAAAGTGAGGATATTTTACAAAAGTGAGGATATTTTTCAAAAGTGAGGATATTTTTCAAAAGTGAGGATATTTTTCAAAAGTGAGGATATTTTTCAAAAGTGAGGATATTTTTCAAAAGTGAGGATATTTTTCAAAAGTGAGGATATTTTTCAAAAGTGAGGATGTTTTCCAAAGTGAGGATATTTTTCAAAAGTGTGGATATTTTTCAAAAGTGAGGATATTTTTCAAAAGTGAGGATATTTTTCAAAAGTGAGGATATTTTTCAAAAGTGAGGATATTTTTCAAAAGTGAGGATATTTTTCAAAAGTGAGGATATTTTACAAAAGTGAGGATATTTTTCAAAAGTGAGGATATTTTTCAAAAGTGAGGATATTTTTCAAAAGTGAGGATATTTTACCAAAGTGAGGATATTTTTCAAAAGTGAGGATATTTTTCAAAAGTGAGGATATTTTTCAAAAGTGAGGATATTTTTCAAAAGTGAGGATATTTTTCAAAAGTGAGGATATTTTTCAAAAGTGAGGATATTTTTCAAAAGTGAGGATATTTTACCAAAGTGAGGATATTTTTCAAAAGTGAGGATATTTTTCAAAAGTGAGGATATTTTTCAAAAGTGAGGATATTTTTCAAAAGTGAGGATATTTTTCAAAAGTGAGGATATTTTTCAAAAGTGAGGATATTTTTCAAAAGTGAGGATATTTTTCAAAAGTGAGGATATTTTTCAAAAGTGAGGATATTTTTCAAAAGTGAGGATATTTTTCAAAAGTGAGGATATTTTTCAAAAGTGAGGATATTTTTCAAAAGTGAGGATATTTTTCAAAAGTGAGGATATTTTTTCAAAAGTGAGATATTTTTCAAAAGTGAGGATATTTTACCAAAGTGAGGATATTTTTCAAAAGTGAGGATATTTTTCAAAAGTGAGGATATTTTTCAAAAGTGAGGATATTTTTCAAAAGTGAGGATATTTTTCAAAAGTGAGGATATTTTTCAAAAGTGAGGATATTTTTCAAAAGTGAGGATATTTTTCAAAAGTGAGGATATTTTTCAAAAGTGAGGATATTTTTCAAAAGTGAGGATATTTTTCAAAAGTGAGGATATTTTTCCAAAGTGAGGATATTTTTCAAAAGTGAGGATGTTTTTAAAAGTGAGGATATTTTACCAAAGTGTGATATTTTTCAAAAGTGTAGATATTTTACTAAAGTGAGGATATTTTACCAAAGTGAGGATATTTTTCAAAAGTGATGATATTTTTCAAAAGTGAGGATATTTTTCAAAAAAAAAGTGAGGATTTTTTCCAAAGTGAGGATATTTTTCAAAAGTGTGGATATTTTTCAAAAGTGAGGATATTTTAACAAAGTGAGGATGTTTTCCAAAGTGAGGATATTTTTCAAAAGTAATGTATTTTAACAAAGTGAGGATATTTTTCAAAAGTAAGGTATTTTAACAAAGTGAGGATATTTTTCAAAAGTGTGGATATTTTCAAAAGTGAGGATATTTCAAAAAGTGTAGATATTTTTCTAAAAAAGTGAGGATATTTTTCTGCAAAAGTGAGGATATTTTTCAAAAGTGAGGATATTTTTCAAAAGTAATGTATTTTAACAAAGTGAGGAATTTTTCAAAAGTAAGGTATTTTAATGTAGTGAGTGATATTTTTTCAAAAAGTAAGGATATTTTTCAAAATTGTAGATATTTTACTAAAGTGAGGATATTTTACCAAAGTGAGGATATTTTTAGAAAGTGAGGATATTTTTCAAAAGTGAGGATATTTTTCAAAAGTGAGGATATTTTTCAAAAGTGAGGATATTTTTCAAAAGTGAGGATATTTTTCAAAAGTGAGGATATTTTTCAAAAGTGAGGATATTTTTCAAAAGTGAGGATATTTTTCAAAAGTGAGGATATTTTTCAAAAGTGAGGATATTTTACACAAAGTGAGGATATTTTTCAAAAGTGAGGATATTTTTCAAAAGTGAGGATATTTTTCAAAAGTGAGGATATTTTTCAAAAGTGAGGATATTTTTCAAAAGTGAGGATATTTTTCAAAAGTGAGGATATTTTTCAAAAGTGAGGATATTTTTCAAAAGTGAGGATATTTTTCAAAAGTGAGGATATTTTTCAAAAGTGAGGATATTTTTCAAAAGTGAGGATATTTTTCAAAAGTGAGGATATTTTTCAAAAGTGAGGATATTTTTCAAAAGTGAGGATATTTTTCAAAAGTGAGGATATTTTACAAAAGTGAGGATATTTTTCAAAAGTGAGGATATTTTTCAAAAGTGAGGATATTTTATCAAAAGTGAGGATATTTTTCAAAAGTGAGGATATTTTTCAAAAGTGAGGATATTTTTCAAAAGTGAGGATATTTTACCAAAGTGAGGATATTTTTCAAAAGTGAGGATATTTTTCAAAAGTGTAGATATTTTACTAAAGTGAGGATATTTTTCAAAAGTGAGGATATTTTTCAAAAGTGAGGATATTTTTCACAAAGTGAGGATATTTTTCAAAAGTGAGGATATTTTTCAAAAGTGAAGATATTTTTACAAAAGTGAGTGATATTTTTCAAAAGTGAGGATATTTTTCAAAAGTGAGGATATTTTTCAAAAGTGAGGATATTTTTCAAAAGTGAGGATATTTTTCAAAAGTTGAGGATATTTTACCAAAGTGAGGATATTTTTCAAAAGTGAGGATATTTTTCAAAAGTGAGGATATTTTTCAAAAGTGAGGATATTTTTCAAAAGTGAGGATATTTTACTAAAGTGAGGATATTTTTTGAAAGTGAGAATATTTTACAAAAGGGATGATTTTTTACAAATGGGATGATTTTTTTCAAAAGTGAGGATATTTTTCAAAAGTGAGGATATTTTTCAAAAGTGAGGATATTTTAACAAAAGTGAGGATATTTTTCAAAAGTGAGGATATTTTTCAAAAGTGAGGATATTTTACCAAAGTGAGGATATTTTTCAAAAGTGAGGATATTTTTCAAAAGTGAGGATATTTTTCAAAAGTGAGGATATTTTTCAAAAGTGAGGATATTTTTCAAAAGTGAGGATATTTTTCAAAAGTGAGGATATTTTTCAAAAGTGAGGATATTTTTCAAAAGTGAGGATATTTTTCAAAAGTGAGGATATTTTACCAAAGTGAGGATATTTTTCAAAAGTGAGGATATTTTTCAAAAGTGAGGATATTTTTCAAAAGTGAGGATATTTTTCAAAAGTGAGGATATTTTTCAAAAGTGAGGATATTTTTCAAAAGTGAGGATATTTTTCAAAAGTGAGGATATTTTTCAAAAGTGAGGATATTTTTCAAAAGTGAGGATATTTTTCAAAAGTGAGGATATTTTTCAAAAGTGAGGATATTTTTCAAAAGTGAGGATATTTTTCAAAAGTGAGGATATTTTTCAAAAGTGAGGATATTTTTCAAAAGTGAGGATATTTTACAAAAGTGAGGATATTTTTCAAAAGTGAGGATATTTTTCAAAAGTGAGGATATTTTTCAAAAGTGAGGATATTTTTCAAAAGTGAGGATATTTTTCAAAAGTGAGGATATTTTTCAAAAGTGAGGATATTTTTCAAAAGTGAGGATATTTTTCAAAAGTGAGGATATTTTTCAAAAGTGAGGATATTTTTCAAAAGTGAGGATATTTTACAAAAGTGAGGATATTTTTCAAAAGTGAGGATATTTTTCAAAAGTGAGGATATTTTTCAAAAGTGAGATATTTTTCAAAAGTGAGGATATTTTTCAAAAGTGAGGATATTTTTCAAAAGTGAGGATATTTTTCAAAAGTGAGGATATTTTTCAAAAGTGAGGATATTTTTCAAAAGTGAGGATATTTTTCAAAAGTGAGGATATTTTTCAAAAGTGAGGATATTTTTCAAAAGTGAGGATATTTTTCAAAAGTGAGGATATTTTTCAAAAGTGAGGATATTTTTCAAAAGTGAGGATATTTTTCAAAAGTGAGGATATTTTACTAAAAGTGAGGATATTTTTCAAAAGTGAGGATATTTTTCAAAAGTGAGGATATTTTTCAAAAGTGAGGATATTTTTCAAAAGTGAGGATATTTTTTCAAAAGTGAGGATATTTTTCAAAAGTGAGGATATTTTTCAAAAGTGAGGATATTTTTCAAAAGTGAGGATATTTTACCAAAAGTGAGGATATTTTTCAAAAGTGAGGATATTTTTCAAAAGTGAGGATATTTTTCAAAAGTGAGGATATTTTTCAAAAGTGAGGATATTTTTCAAAAGTGAGGATATTTTTCAAAAGTGAGGATATTTTTCAAAAGTGAGGATATTTTTCAAAAGTGAGGATATTTTTCAAAAGTGAGGATATTTTTCAAAAAGTGAGGATATTTTACCAAAGTGAGGATATTTTTCAAAAGTGAGGATATTTTTCAAAAGTGTAGGATATTTTTCAAAAGTGAGGATATTTTTCAAAAGTGAGGATATTTTTCAAAAGTGAGGATATTTTTCAAAAGTGAGGATATTTTTCAAAAGTGAGGATATTTTTCAAAAGTGAGGATATTTTTCGAAAGTGAGGATATTTTTCAAAAGTGAGGATATTTTTCAAAAGTGAGGATATTTTTCAAAAGTGAGGATATTTTACCAAAGTGAGGATATTTTTCAAAAGTGAGGATATTTTTCAAAAGTGAGGATATTTTTCAAAAGTGAGGATATTTTTCAAAAGTGAGGATATTTTTCAAAAGTGAGGATATTTTTTCAAAAGTGAGGATATTTTTCAAAAGTGAGGATATTTTTCAAAAGTGAGGATATTTTTCAAAAGTGAGGATATTTTTCAAAAGTGAGGATATTTTTCAAAAGTGAGGATATTTTTCAAAAGTGAGGATATTTTTCAAAAGTGAGGATATTTTTCAAAAGTGAGGATATTTTTCAAAAGTGTAGATATTTTACTAAAGTGAGGATATTTTTAGAAAGTGAGGATATTTTTCAAAAGTGAGGATATTTTTCGAAAGTGAGGATATTTTTCAAAAGTGAGGATATTTTTCAAAAGTGAGGATATTTTTCAAAAGTGAGGATATTTTTCAAAAGTGAGGATATTTTTCAAAAGTGAGGATATTTTACCAAAGTGAGGATATTTTTCAAAAGTGAGGATATTTTTCAAAAGTGAGGATATTTTTCAAAAGTGAGGATATTTTTCAAAAGTGAGGATATTTTTCAAAAGTGAGGATATTTTTCAAAAGTGAGGATATTTTTCAAAAGTGTAGATATTTTTCAAAAGTGAGGATATTTTTCAAAAGTGATGATATTTTTCAAAAGTGAGGATATTTTTCAAAATTGATTTAATATTTTGGAAAAAGTATGTATTTTAATGAAGTGATATTTTTTCAAAAGGTATATTTTTCAGAAGTGAGGATATTTTTTCAAAAAAGTGATGTTATTTTTCAAATTGATATATTTTCAAAAAGTGAAGATATTTTCATATATGTATTTTAAAAGAGTGAGGATATTTACCAAAGTGAGGATATTTTTCAAAAGTGTGATATTTTTTCACGAGGATATTTTTTCAAAAGTGAGGACATTTTCAAAATCAGATATTTACAAACGTGAGGACACGGAGTGTTGAGGATATCTTCAAATGAGTTGTTATTTTTCAAATTGACGTATATTTTTCAAAAGTGAAGACATTTTTCAAAGTAAGTGTATTTGTAATGCGTTGAGGATATTTTTTCAAAAGTGAGGATATTTTTAAAAGTTAGGATATTTTTCCAAAGTGAGGATATTTTTTCAAAAGTGATTATTTTTCAAAAAAGTGAGGATATTTTTCAAGAGTTATTTTAAAAGTTTAGGATATTTTTCAAAAGTAAGGTATTTTAACAAAGATATTTTTCCAAAGTGTGGATATTTTCAAAAGTGAGGATATTTTTCAAAAGGGGAGATATTTTTCAAAAGTGAGGATATTTTTTCAGAAAGTGAGATATTTTTCAAAAGTGAGGATATTTTAACAAAGTGAGGATATTTTTCAAAAGATAGGATATTTTACAAAAGTGAGGATATTTTAAAAATTGACGATATTTTTTCAAAAGTGAGGATATTTTTCAAAGTGTGGATATTTTTCAAAAGTGAGGATATTTTTCAAAAGTGATATTTTTAAAAGTGAGGATATTTTTCAAAAGTAATGTAAACAAAGTGAGGATATTTTTAGAAAGCGAGGATATTTTTCAAAAAGTATTTTAGTGGATATATTTTCAAAAGTGATGATATTTTTCAAAAGTGTGGATATTTTTGAAAGTGAGATATTTTTCAAAAGTGTAGATATTTTTCAAAAGTGAGGATATTTTTCAAAAGTGTAGGATATTTTTCAAAAAGTGAGGATATTTTTCAAAATTGTAGATATTTTAACAAAAGTGAGGATATTTTTCAAAAGTGAGGATATTTTTCAAAAGTGATGTTATTTTCAAAAATTGAGGATATTTTTCAAAAGTGAGGATATTTTTCAAAAGTGAAGATATTTTTCAAAAGTGAGGATATTTTACAAAGTGAGGATATTTTTAAAAAGCGAGGATATTTTAAAAATTGGTATTTTAAAAGTGAGGATATTTTTAAAAGTGAGGATATTTTTTCAAAAGTAAGGTATTTTAACAAAGTGAGGATATTTTTCAAAATTGTAGGATATTTTCTAAATTGATATTTTTGAAAGTGAGGATATTTTTCAAAAGTGAGGATATTTTTCCAAAAGGTGAGGATATTTTCAAAAGTGAGGATATTTTTCAAAAAGTGAGGATATTTTTCAAAATTGTAGATATTTTTCAAAAGTGAGGATATTTTTAAAGTGAGGATATTTTTTCAAAAGTGAGGATATTTTTCAAAAGTGAGGATATTTTTCAAAAGTGAAGATATTTTTCAAAAGTGAGGATATTTTTCAAAAGTGAGGATATTTTTCAAAAGTGAGGATATTTTTTTAAAAAGTGAGGATATTTTAAAAGTGAGGATATTTTTCAAAAGTAAGGTATTTTACCAAAATGAGGATATTTTCCAAAATTGAGATATTTTTCAAAAGGAAGATATTTTTCAAAAGTGAGGTATTTTTAAAAAGTGAGGATATTTTTCAAAAGCGAGGATATTTTTCAAAAGTGAGGATATTTTTTCAAAAGTGAGGATATTTTTTCAAAAGTGAAGATATTTTTCAAAAGTGAGATATTTTACAAAGTGAGATATTTTTCAAAAGTGAGGATATTTTTCAAAATTGAGGATATTTTAAAAAGTGAGGATATTTTTCAAAAGTAAGGTATTTTTCAAAAGTGAGGATATTTTTCAAAAGTGAGGATATTTTACAAAAGTGAGGATATTTTTCAAAAGTGAGGATATTTTTCAAAAGTGAGGATATTTTTTCAAAAGTGAGGATATTTTTCAAAAGTGAGGATATTTTTCAAAAAAGTGAGATATTTTTAAAAGTGAGGATATTTTTTTAAAATTGAGGATATTTTTCAAAAGTGAGGATATTTTTCAAAAGTGAGGATATTTTTCAAAAGTGAGGATATTTTTCAAAAGTGAGATATTTTACAAAAGTGAGTATATTTTTCCAAAGTGAGGATATTTTTTCAAAAGTAAGGATATTTTAACAAAGTGAGATATTTTTCAAAAGTGAGGATATTTTTCAAAAATGTGAGGATATTTTTGAAAATTAATGATTTTTCAAAAGTGAGGATATTTTGCAAAAAGTGAGGATATTTTACAAAAGTGTAGATATTTTCAAAGGTAATGATATTTTTCAAATTGTAGATATTTTACTAAAGTGTGGATATTTTTCAAAAGGCTATATTTTTCAAAATTGTGAATATTTTACTAAAGTGTGGATATTTTTCAAAAGTGAGGATATTTTTCAAAAGTGAGGATATTTTTCAAAAGTGAGGATATTTTTCAAAATTGAGGATATTTTTCAAAAGTGAGGATATTTTTCAAAAGTGAGGATATTTTTCAAAAGTGAGATATTTTTCAAAAGTGAGGATATTTTTCAAAAGTGAGGATATTTTACTAAAGTGAGGATATTTTTCAAAAGTGAGGATATTTTTCAAAAGTGAGGATATTTTTCAAAAGTGAGGATATTTTTCAAAAGTGTAGATATTTTTCAAAAGTGAGGATATTTTTCAAAAGTGAGGATATTTTTCAAAAGTGAGGATATTTTTCAAAAGTGAGGATATTTTTCAAAAGTGAGGATATTTTTCAAAAGTGAGATATTTTACCAAAGTGAGGATATTTTTCAAAAGTGAGGATATTTTTCAAAAGTGAGGATATTTTTCAAAAGTGAGGATATTTTTCAAAAGTGAGGATATTTTACCAAAGTGAGGATATTTTTCAAAAGTGAGGATATTTTTCAAAAGTGAGGATATTTTTCAAAAGTGAGGATATTTTTCAAAAGTGAGGATATTTTTCAAAAGTGAGGATATTTTTCAAAAGTGAGGATATTTTTCAAAAGTGAGGATATTTTTCAAAAGTGAGGTATTTTACCAAAGTGAGGATATTTTACCAAAGTGAGGATATTTTTCAAAAGTGAGGATATTTTTCAAAAGTGAGGATATTTTTCAAAAGTGAGGATATTTTACAAAAGTGAGGATATTTTTACAAAAGTGAGGATATTTTTCAAAAGTGAGGATATTTTTCAAAAGTGAGGATATTTTTCAAAAGTGAGGATATTTTTCAAAAGTGAGGATATTTTTCAAAAGTGAGGATATTTTTCCAAAGTGAGGATATTTTCCAAAGTGAGGATATTTTTCAAAAGTGAGGATATTTTTCAAAATTGTAGATATTTTACTAAAGTGAGGATATTTTTCAGAAAGTGAGGATATTTTTCAAAAGTGAGATATTTTTCAAAAGTGAGGATATTTTTCAAAAGTGAGGATATTTTTCAAAAGTGAGGATATTTTTCAAAAGTGAGGATATTTTTCAAAAGTGAGGATATTTTTCAAAAGTGAGGATATTTTTACAAAAGTGAGGATATTTTTCAAAAGTGAGGATATTTTTCAAAATTGAGGATATTTTTCAAAAGTGAGGATATTTTTCAAAAGTGAGGATATTTTTCAAAAGTGAGGATATTTTTCAAAAGTGTAGATATTTTTCAAAAGTGAGGATATTTTTCAAAAGTGAGGATATTTTTCAAAAGTGAGGATATTTTTCAAAAGTGAGGATATTTTTCAAAAGTGAGGATATTTTTCAAAAGTGAGGATATTTTTCAAAAGTGAGGATATTTTTCAAAAGTGAGGATATTTTTCAAAAGTGAGGATATTTTTCAAAAGTGAGGATATTTTTCAAAAGTGAGGATATTTTTCAAAAGTGAGGATATTTTACCAAAGTGAGGATATTTTTAGAAAGTGAGGATATTTTTCAAAAGTGAGGATATTTTTACAAAGTGAGGATATTTTTCAAAAGTGAGGATATTTTTCAAAAGTGAGGATATTTTTCAAAGTGAGGATATTTTTCAAAAGTGAGGATATTTTTCAAAAGTGAGGATATTTTTCAAAAGTGAGGATATTTTTCAAAAGTGAGGATATTTTACCAAATTGAGGATATTTTTCAAAAGTGAGGATATTTTTCAAAATTGACGATATTTTTCAAAAGTGAGGATATTTTTCAAAAGTGAGGATATTTTTCAAAAGTGAGGATATTTTTCAAAAGTGAGGATATTTTTCCAAAGTGAGGATATTTTTCAAAAGTGAGGATATTTTTCAAAAGTGAGGATATTTTTCAAAAAGTGAGGATATTTTTCAAAAGTGAGGATATTTTTCAAAAGTGAGGATATTTTTCAAAAGTGAGGATATTTTTCAAAAGTGAGGATATTTTTCAAAAGTGAGGATATTTTTCAAAAGTGAGGATATTTTTCAAAAGTGAGGATATTTTTACAAAAGTGAGGATATTTTTCAAAAGTGAGGATATTTTTCAAAAGTGAGGATATTTTTCAAAAGTGAGGATATTTTTCAAAAGTGAGGATATTTTTCAAAAGTGAGGATATTTTCCAAAGTGAGGATATTTTTCAAAAGTGAGGATATTTTTCAAAAGTGAGGATATTTTTCAAAAGTGAGGATATTTTTCAAAAGTGAGGATATTTTTCAAAAGTGAGGATATTTTTCAAAAGTGAGGATATTTTTCAAAAGTGAGGATATTTTTCAAAAGTGTAGATATTTTTCAAAAGTGAGGATATTTTTCAAAAGTGAAGATATTTTTCAAAAGTGAGGATATTTTTCAAAAGTGAGGATATTTTTCAAAAGTGAGGATATTTTTCAAAAGTGAGGATATTTTACCAAAGTGAGGATATTTTTCAAAAGTGAGGATATTTTTCAAAAGTGAGGATATTTTTCAAAAGTGAGGATATTTTTCAAAAGTGAGGATATTTTTCAAAAGTGAGGATATTTTTCAAAATGTGAAGATATTTTTCAAAAGTGAGGATATTTTTCAAAAGTGAGGATATTTTTCAAAAGTGAGGATATTTTTCAAAAGTGTAGATATTTTACAAAAGTGAGGATATTTTACCAAAGTGAGGATATTTTTCAAAAGTGAGGATATTTTTCAAAATTGACGATATTTTTCAAAAGTGAGGATATTTTTCAAAAGTGAGGATATTTTTCAAAAGTGAGATATTTTACTAAAGTGAGGATATTTTACCAAAGTGAGGATATTTTTCAAAAGTGAGGATATTTTTCAAAAGTGAGGATATTTTTCAAAAGTGAGGATATTTTTCAAAAGTGAGGATATTTTTCAAAAGTGAGGATATTTTTAGAAAGTGAGGATATTTTTCAAAAGTGAGGATATTTTTCAAAAGTGAGGATATTTTCCAAAGTGAGGATATTTTTCAAAAGTGAGGATATTTTTCAAAAGTGAGGATATTTTTCAAAAGTGAGGATATTTTTCAAAATTGTAGGATATTTTATCAAAAGTGAGGATATTTTTCAGAAAGTGAGGATATTTTTCAAAAGTGTAGATATTTTACTAAAGTGAGGATATTTTTCAAAAGTGAGGATATTTTTCAAAAGTGAGGATATTTTTCAAAAGTGTAGATATTTTTCAAAAGTGAGGATATTTTTCAAAAGTGAGGATATTTTTCAAAAGTGAGGATATTTTTCAAAAGTGAGGATATTTTTCAAAAGTGAGATATTTTTCAAAAGTGAGGATATTTTTCAAAAGTGAGGATATTTTTCAAAAGTGAGGATATTTTCAGAAAGTGAGGATATTTTTCAAAATTGTAGGATATTTTTACAAAAGTGAGGATATTTTTCAAAAGTGAGGATATTTTTCAAAAGTGAGGATATTTTTTCAAAAGTGAGGATATTTTTCAAAAGTGTAGGATATTTTTCAAAAGTGAGGATATTTTTCAAAAGTGAGGATATTTTTCAAAAGTGAGGATATTTTTCAAAATTGAGGATATTTTTCAAAAGTGAGGATATTTTTCAAAAGTGAGGATATTTTTCAAAAGTGAGGATATTTTTCAAAAGTGAGGATATTTTTCAAAAGTGAGGATATTTTTCAAAAGTGATGATATTTTACAAAAGTGATGATATTTTTCAAAAGTGAGGATATTTTTCAAAAGTGAGGATATTTTTCAAAAGTGAGGATATTTTTCAAAAGTGAGGATATTTTTCAAAAGTGAGGATATTTTTCACAAAGTGAGGATATTTTTCAAAAGTGAGGATATTTTTCAAAAGTGAGGATATTTTTCAAAAGTGAGGATATTTTACAAAAGTGAGGATATTTTTCAAAAGTGAGGATATTTTTCAAAAGTGAGGATATTTTACAAAAGTGAGGATATTTTTCAAAAGTGAGGATATTTTTCAAAAGTGAGGATATTTTTCAAAAGTGAGGATATTTTTCA
>NW_026549827.1:0-1422 GCF_027596085.1 Anoplopoma fimbria | reverse complement strand
AGGATATTTTTATAAAATTTAGGATATTTTTCAAAAGGGATATATTTTTTTCAAAGTGAGGATATTTTTCAAAAGTGAGGATATTTTTCAAAAGTGAGGATATTTTTGAAATTTTTACCAACATGAGGATATTTTACTAACATGAGGATATATTTAAAAAGTGAGGATATTTTTCAAAGGTGAGGATATTTTACCAAATAGAAGATATTTTTCAAAAGTGAGGATATTTTTCAAAAGTGAGGATATTTTTATTTTAAAAGTGAGGATATTTTTCAAAAGTGTGAGATATTTTTCAAAAGTGAGGATATTTTAAAAGTGAGGAAATTGAGGATATTTTTCAAAAGTGAGGATATTTTTCAAAATTGTAGGATATTTTACTAAAGTGAGGATATTTTTCAAAAGTGAGGATTTTTTCTAAAATTGAGGATATTTTTTTAGTGAGATATTTTTCAAAAGTGTAGATATTTTACTAAAGAGGATATTTTACCAAAGTGAGGATATTTTTCAAAAGTGAGGATATTTTTCAAAAGTGAGGATATTTTTCAAAAGTGAGATATTTTTCAAAAGTGAGGATATTTTTCAAAAGTGATATTTTTCAAAAGATATTTTTTTTTCAAAGTGAGGATATTTTTCAAAAGTGAGGATATTTTTCAAAGTGATATTTTTCAAAAGTGATATTTTTCAAAAGTGAGGATATTTTTCAAAAGTGAGGATTTTTTCAAAAGTGAGATATTTTTCAAAAGTGAGGATATTTTTCAAAAGTGAGGATATTTTACTAAAGTGAGGATATTTTTCAAAAGTGAGGATATTTTTCAAAAGTGAGGATATTTTTCAAAAGTGAGGATATTTTTCAAAAGTGTAGATATTTTTCATATTTTTTTCAAAAGTGTGAGGATATTTTTCAAAAAGTGAGGATATTTTTCAAAAGTGAGGATATTTAGAGGATATTTTTCAAGGATATTTTTCAAAAGGGATATTTTTTATTTTTCAAAAGTGATATTTTTCAAAAGTGAGGATATTTTTCAAAAGTGAGGATATTTTTCAAAAGTGAGGATATTTTTCAAAAGTGAGGATATTTTTAAAGTGAGGATATTTTTCAAAAGTGAGATATTTTTAAAAATTGAGGATATTTTTCAAAAGTGAAGATATTTTTCAAAAGTGAGGATATTTTTCAAAAGTGAGGATATTTTTCAAAAGTGAGGATATTTTTCAAAAGTGAGGATATTTTCCAAAAGGGATGATTTTTTTCATGAGTGAGGATATTTTTCAAAAGTTTTTAGAAAGTGATATATTTTTAAAAAGTGAAGATATTTTACGAAATGAGGATATATTTAAAAAGTGAGGATATTTTCCCAAAGTGAGGATATTTTTCAAAAGTGAGGATATTTTTCAAAAGTGAGGATATTTTACCAAGGTGAGGAT
>NW_026549826.1:0-4681 GCF_027596085.1 Anoplopoma fimbria | reverse complement strand
AAAAAGTCAGGAAAGTCATACTATAGCATGTCGAAAAAGTCATGAAAAAAGTTATAGTATAGCATGTTGAATAAAAGTCATACTATGGCATGTCGAAAAAAGAAGTCATTTTTACTGGCATATGAAAAAAAAGTCATAAAAATAGTCATACTATAGCATGTCCGAAAAAAAGTCATAAAAATAGTCATACTATAGCATGTCGAAAAAAGTCATGAAAATAGTCATACTATAGCATGTCGAAAAAGTCATGATGTCGAAAAAGTCATACTATAGCATGTCGAAAAAAGTCATAAAAATAGTCATACTATAGCATGTCGAAAAAAGTCATACTATAGCATGTCAAAAAAAATACTATAGCATGTCGAAAAAAGTCATAAAAATAGTCATACTATAGCATGTCGAAAAAGTCATGAAAAACGTCATACTATAGCATGTCGAAAAAAGTCATAAAAATAGTCATACTATAGCATGTCGAAAAAAGTCATACTAAGCAATCGAAAAAAAGTCATACTATAGCATGTCGAAAAAGTCATAAAAATAGTCATACTATAGCATGTCGAAAAAAGTCATGCATGTCAAAAAAGTCATACTATAGCATGTCGAAAAAAGTCATAAAAATAGTCATACTATAGCATGTCGAAAAAAGTCATACTATAGCATGAAAAACGTCATACTATAGCATGTCGAAAAAAGTCATAAAAATAGTCATACTATAGCATGTCGAAAAAAGTCATAAAAATAGTCATACTATAGCATGTCAAAAAAAGTCATACTATAGCATGTCGAAAAAGTCATAAAAATAGTCATACTATAGCATGTCGAAAAAGTCATGAAAAACGTCATACTATAGCATGTCGAAAAAGTCATGAAAAAGTCATACTATAGCATGTCGAAAAAAGTCATAAAAATAGTCATACTATAGCATGTCGAAAAAAGTCATACTATAGCATGTCGAAAAAAGTCATAAAAATAGTCATACTATAGCATGTCGAAAAAGTCATGAAAAACGTCATACTATAGCATGTCGAAAAAGTCAGGAAAGTCATACTATAGCATGTCGAAAAAGTCATGAAAAAGTTATAGTATAGCATGTTGAATAAAGTCATACTATAGCATGTCGAAAAAAAGTCATACTATAGCATGTCGAAAAAGTCATAAAAATAGTCATACTATAGCATGTCGAAAAAAGTCATAAAAATAGTCATACTATAGCATGTCGATACTATAGCATGTCGAAAAGTCATACTATAGCATGTCGAAAAAGTCATACTATATAGCATGTCGAAAAAAGTCATAAAAATAGTCATACTATAGCATGTCGAAAAAAGTCATACTATAGCATGTCGAAAAAAGTCATACTATAGCATGTCGAAAAAAGTCATAAAAATAGTCATACTATAGCATGTCGAAAAAAGTCATACTATAGCATGTCGAAAAAAAGTCATACTATAGCATGTCGAAAAAAGTCATAGTCATACTATAGCATGTCGAAAAAAGTCATGAAAAACGTCATACTATAGCATGTCGAAAAAAGTCATAAAAATAGTCATACTATAGCATGTCGAAAAAGTCATACTATAGCATGTCGAAAAAAGTCATACTATAGCATGTCGAAAAAAGTCATAAAAATAGTCATACTATAGCATGTCGAAAAAAGTCATGAAAAACGTCATACTATAGCATGTCGAAAAAAGTCAGGAAAGTCATACTATAGCATGTCGAAAAAAGTCATACTATAGCATGTCGAAAAAAGTCATAAAAATAGTCATACTATAGCATGTCGAAAAAGTCATACTATAGCATGTCGAAAAAAGTCATACTATAGCATGTCGAAAAAAGTCATAAAAATAGTCATACTATAGCATGTCGAAAAAAAGTCATACTATAGCATGTCGAAAAAGTCAAAAAATAGTCATACTATAGCATGTCGAAAAAAAGTCATAAAAATAGTCATAGCATGTCGAAAAAAGTCATACTATAGCATGTCGAAAAAAGTCATAAAAAAGTCATACTATAGCATGTCGAAAAAAGTCATACTATAGCATGTCGAAAAAAGTCATACTATAGCATGTCGAAAAAAGTCATAAAAATAGTCATACTATAGCATGTCGAAAAAAGTCATACTATAGCATGTCAAAAAATCATGAAAAAGTCATACTATAGCATGTCGAAAAAAAAAAGTCATAAAAATAGTCATACTATAGCATGTCGAAAAAGTCATACTATAGCATGTCAAAAAAGTCATACTATAGCATGTCGAAAAAAGTCATAAAAATAGTCATACTATAGCATGTCGAAAAAAGTCATGAAAAACGTCATACTATAGCATGTCGAAAAAAGTCATAAAAATAGTCTTACTATAGCATGTCGAAAAAAGTCATACTATAGCAAGTCGAAAAAAGTCATACTATAGCATGTCGAAAAAAGTCATAAAAATAGTCATACTATAGCATGTCGAAAAAAGTCATACTATAGCATGTCAAAAAAAGTCATACTATAGCATGTCGAAAAAAGTCATAAAAATAGTCATACTATAGCATGTCGAAAAAAGTCATGAAAAACGTCATACTATAGCATGTCGAAAAAAGTCATGAAAAACGTCATACTATAGCATGTCGAAAAAAGTCATAAAAATAGTCATACTATAGCATGTCGAAAAAAGTCATACTATAGCATGTCGAAAAAAGTCATAAAAATAGTCATACTATAGCATGTCGAAAAAAGTCATGAAAAACGTCATACTATAGCATGTCGAAAAAGTCATGAAAAAAGTCATACTATAGCATGTCGAATAAAAATAGTCATACTATAGCATGTCGAAAAAAGTCATACTATAGCATGTCGAAAAAAGTCATAAAAATAGTCATACTATAGCATGTCGAAAAAAGTCATGAAAAACGTCATACTATAGCATGTCGAAAAAAGTCAGGAAAGTCATACTATAGCATGTCGAAAAAGTCATGAAAAAAGTTATAGTATAGCATGTTGAATAAAGTCATACTATAGCATGTCGAAAAAAGTCATACTATAGCATGTCGAAAAAAGTCATAAAAATAGTCATACTATAGCATGTCGAAAAAATGTCGAAAAGTCATAGAAAAAAGTCATACTATAGCATGTCGAAAAAAGTCATACTATAGCATGTCGAAAAAAGTCATAAAAATAGTCATACTATAGCATGTCGAAAAAAGTCATACTATAGCATGTCGAAAAAAGTCATACTATAGCATGTCGAAAAAAGTCAGAAAAATAGTCATACTATAGCATGTTGAAAAAAGTCATGAAAAACGTCATACTATAGCATGTCGAAAAAAGTCATAAAAATAGTCATACTATAGCATGTCGAAAAAAGTCATACTATATCATGTCGAAAAAAGTCATACTATAGCATGTCGAAAAAAGTCATAAAAATAGTCATACTATAGCATGTCGAAAAAAGTCATGAAAAACGTCATACTATAGCATGTCGAAAAAAGTCAGGAAAGTCATACTATGTCATACTATAGCATGTCGAAAAAAGTCATAAAAATAGTCATACTATAGCATGTCGAAAAAAGTCATGAAAAAAGTCATACTATAGCATGTCGAATAAAGTCATACTATAGCATGTCGAAAAAAGTCATACTATAGCATGTCGAAAAAAGTCATACTATAGCATGTCGAAAAAAGTCATAAAAATAGTCATACTATAGCATGTCGAAAAAGTCATGAAAAAGTCATACTATAGCATGTCAAAAAAAGTCATACTATAGCATGTCGAAAAAAGTCATAAAAATAGTCATACTATAGCATGTCGAAAAAAGTCATGAAAAAAGTCATACTATAGCATGTCGAAAAAAGTCATACTATAGCATGTCGAAAAGTCATGAAAAAGTCATACTATAGCATGTCGAAAAAAGTCATACTATAGCATGTCGAAAAAAGTCATAAAAATAGTCATACTATAGCATGTCGAAAAAGTCATGAAAAAAGTTATAGTATAGCATGTTGAATAAAGTCATACTATAGCATGTCGAAAAAAGTCATAAAAATAGTCATACTATAGCATGTCGAAAAAAGTCATACTATAGCATGTCGAAAAAAGTCATAAAAATAGTCATACTATAGCATGTCGAAAAAAGTCATACTATAGCATGTCGAAAAAAGTCATACTATAGCATGTCGAAAAAAGTCATGAAAAAAGTCATACTATAGCATGTTGAATAAAGTCATACTATAGCATGTCGAAAAAAGTCATACTATAGCATGTCGAAAAAAGTCATACTATAGCATGTCGAAAAAAGTCATAAAAATAGTCATACTATAGCATGTCGAAAAAAGTCATGAAAAAGTCATACTATAGCATGTCGAAAAAGTCAGGAAAAAAGTCATAGTATAACATGTCGAAAGAAGTCAGGAAAATAGTCAAAGTATACCATGTCAAAAAAGTCATAGAACAGTATTTCAGAAATGTCATGGTATGATATATCCTAAAAAGTGACATAATAGTTTCTAAAAGAAAAATTAATTAAATAAGTGATTGTATAGTATGTTTTAAATACTGTCATGAATAGGTAATAGTAAAGTATATCGTAAAAAATAAATACAATGTAATAAAATACATATTATTAAATTGTGTCGTAAAAGTCATTGTGTTGTAATTCATAAATCATTTTGCAAAAATTCATGGTATAGAATATCA
>NW_026549825.1:0-642 GCF_027596085.1 Anoplopoma fimbria | reverse complement strand
AAATGGTCATACTATAGCATGTCGAAAGGTCATACTCTAGCATGTCGAAAAAAGTCATACTATAGCATGTCGAAAAAAGTCATAAAAATAGTCATACTATAGCATGTCGAAAAAAGTCATAAAAATGGTCATACTATAGCATGTCGAAAAAAGTCATACTATAGCATGTCGAAAAAAGTCATACCATAGCATGTCGAAAAAAGTCATAAAAATAGTCATACTATAGCATGTCGAAAAAAGTCATGAAAAACGTCATACTATAGCATGTCGAAAAAAGTCAGGAAAGTCATACTATAGCATGTCGAAAAAGTCATGAAAAAAGTTATAGTATAGCATGTTGAATAAAGTCATACTATAGCATGTCTAAAAAAGTCATATTTATAGCATGTAAAAAAGCATGTCATAAAAAATAGTCATACTATAGCATGTAGAAAAAGTCATGAAAATAGTCATACTATAGCATGTCGAAAAAGTCATACTATAGCATGTTGAAAAAGTCATAAAAAAGTTATAGTATAGCATGTTGAATGTAGTCATACTATAGCATGTCGAAAAAAGTCATACTATAGCATGTCGAAAAAAAAGTCCCTAAAATAGTCATACTATAGCATGTCAAAAAGTCATAAAAAATGGTCATACTAT
>NW_026549824.1:0-780 GCF_027596085.1 Anoplopoma fimbria | reverse complement strand
GCATGTTGAATAAAGTCATACTATATGTGATGAAAAAGAAAAGTCATACTATAGCATGAAAAAAGTCATATAAAAATAGTCATACTATAGCATGTCGAAAAAAGTCATACTATAGCATGTCGAAAAAAGTCATACCAGCATGTCGAAAAAGGTATAAAATAGTCATACTATAGCATGTCGAAAAAAGTCATGAAAAACGTCATACTATAGCATGTCGAAAAAAGTCAGGAAAAAGTCATACTATAGCATGTCGAAAAAAGTCATACTATAGCATGTCGAAAAAAATCATAAAAATAGTCATACTATAGCATGTCGAAAAAAGTCATATTATAGCATGTCGAAAAAAGTCATACTATAGCATGTCGAAATAGTCATACTATAGCATGTCGAAAAAAGTCATACTGGCATGTCAAAAAGTCATGAAAAAGTCATACTATAGCATGTCGAAAAAAGTCATAAAAATAGTCATACTATAGCATGTCGAAAAAAAGTCATACTATAGCATGTCGAAAAAAGTCATAAAAATAGTCATACTATAGCATGTCGAAAAAAGTCATGAAAAAAGTTATAGTATAGCATGTTGAATAAAGTCATACTATAGCATGTCGAAAAAAGTCATACTATAGCATGTCGAAAAAAGTCATAAAAATAGTCATACTATAGCATGTCGAAAAAAGTCATACTATAGCATGTCGAAAAAAGTCATACTATAGCATGTGAAAAAAGTCATAAAAATAGTCATACTATAGCATGTCGAAAAAAGTCATGAAAAACGTCATA
>NW_026549823.1:0-707 GCF_027596085.1 Anoplopoma fimbria | reverse complement strand
AGTCATAACTATAGCATGTCAAAAAAATCATGAAAAAGTCATACTATAGCATGTCGAAAAAAGTCATAAAAATAGTCATACTATAGCATGTCGAAAAAAGTCATGAAAAACGTCATACTATAGCATGTCGAAAAAAGTCAGGAAAAAGTCATAGCATGTCGAAAAGTCATGAAAAAAGTTATAGTATAAAGCATGTTGAATAAAGTCATACTATAGCATGTCGAAAAAAGTCATACTATAGCATGTCGAAAAAAAGTCATAAAAATAGTCATACTATAGCATGTTGAAAAAAGTCATACTATAGCATGTCGAAAAAAGTCATAATATAGCATGTCGAAAAAATAGTCATACTATAGCATGTCTAAAAATGTCATGAAAAAAGTCATACTATAGCATGTCAAATTTATGAAAAAAAAGTCATACTATAGCATGTCGAAAAAAGTCAGGAAAGTCATACTATAGCATGTCGAAAAAGTCATGAAAAAAGTTATAGTATAGCATGTTGAATAAAGTCATACTATATCATGTCGAAAAAGTCAGTCATAAAAATGTTGAAAAAAGTCATGAAAAACGCTATACTATAGCATGTCGAAAAAGTCATAAAAATATAGCATGTCGAAAAAGTCATAAAAATAGTCATACTATAGCATGTCGAAAAAAAAGTCATGAAAAATAGTCATACTATGGCATGTCGAAAAAAGTCATGC
>NW_026549822.1:0-1537 GCF_027596085.1 Anoplopoma fimbria | reverse complement strand
ATAGCATGTCGAATAAAGTCATACTATAGCATGTCGAAAAAAGTCATACTATAGCATGTCGAAAAAAGTCATAAAAATAGTCATACTATAGCATGTCGAGATAAAAGTCATACTATAGCATGTCGAAAAAAGTCATACTATAGCATGTCGAAAAAAGTCATAAAAATAGTCATACTATAGCATGTCGAAAAAAGTCATGAAAAAGTCATACTATAGCATGTCAGAAAAAAGTCATACTATATGAAAAACGTCATACTATAGCATGTCGAAAAAAGTCAGGAAAGTCATACTATAGCATGTCGAAAAAGTCATGAAAAAAGTTATAGTATAGCATGTTGAATAAAGTCATACTATAGCATGTCGAAAAAAAGTCATACTATAGCATGTCGAAAAAAGTCATAAAAATAGTCATACTATAGCATGTCGAAAAAAGTCATACTATAGTCATAAAAATAAAAATAGTCATACTATAGCATGTCAAAAAAGTCATACTATTAAAAAAAGTCATGTCGAAAAAAGTCATACTATAGCATGTCGAAAAAAGTCATAAAAATAGTCATACTATAGCATGTCGAAAAAGTCATAAAAATAGTCATACTATAGCATGTCGAAAAAAGTCATACTATAGCATGTCGAAAAAAGTCATACTATAGCATGTCGAAAAAAAGTCAGAAAAATAGTCATACTATAGCATGTTGAAAAAAATCATGAAAAACGTCATACTATAGCATGTCGAAAAAAGTCAGGAAAGTCATACTATAGCATGTCGAAAAAGTCATGAAAAAAGTTATAGTATAGCATGTTGAATAAAGTCATACTATAGCATGTCGAAAAAGTCATAAAAAAATAGTCATACTATAGCATGTCGAAAAAAGTCATAAAAATAGTCATACTATAGCATGTCGAAAAAGTCAAGTCATACTATAGCATGTCGAAAAAAAGTCATACTATAGCATGTCGAAAAAATCATACATATATAGCATGTCGAAAAAGTCATAAAAATAGTCATACTATAGCATGTCGAAAAAAGTCATACTATAGCATGTCAAAAAGTCATAAAAATGTCATACTATAGCATGTCGAAAAAGTCATACTATAGCATGTCGAAAAAGTCATACTATAGCATGTCGAAAAAAGTCATAAAAATAGTCATACTATAGCATGTCGAAAAAATGTCATACTATAGCATGTCGAAAAAAGTCATACTATAGCATGTCGAAAAAGTCATAAAAATAGTCATACTATAGCATGTCGAAAAAAGTCATAAAAATAGTCATACTATAGCATGTCGAAAAAGTCATACTATAGCATGTCAAAAAATAGTCATACTATAGCATGTCGAAAAAAGTCATAAAAATAGTCATACTATAGCATGTCATGAAAAAGTCATACTATAGCATGTCGAAAAAAAAGTCATACTATAGCATGTCGAAAAAAGTCATAAAAATAGTCATACTATAGCATGTTGAAAAAAGTCATACTATAGCATGTCAAGTCATACTATAGCATGTCGAAAAAAGTCATGAAAAGTCATACT
>NW_026549821.1:0-1938 GCF_027596085.1 Anoplopoma fimbria | reverse complement strand
AGTCATACTATAGCATGTCGAAAAAATTAAGTCATACTATAGCATGTCGAAAAAAGTCATAAAAATAGTCATACTATAGCATGTCGAAAAAAGTCATACTATAGCATGTCGAAAAAAAGTCATACTATAGCATGTCGAAAAAAGTCATAAAAATAGTCATACTATAGCATGTCGAAAAAAGTCATGAAAAACGTCATACTATAGCATGTCGAAAAAAGTCATGAAAAAGTCATACTATAGCATGTCGAAAAAGTCATGAAAATAGTCATACTATAGCTTTCCGAAAAAAGTCATACTATAACATATACGAAAAAAAAGTCTGTAAAATATCATACTATGGCATGTGAAAAAAGTCATGAAAAACGTCATACTATAGCATGTCGAAAAAGTCAGGAAAAGTCATACTATAGCATAGCAAAAAAGTCATGAAAAAGTTATAGTATAGCATGTTGAATAAAGTCATACTATAGCATGAAAAAGTCATAAAATAGCATACTAAGCATGTCATAAAAAAGTCATACTATAGCATGTCGAAAAAAGTGTATTATAGCATGTCAAAAAAGTCATAAAAATAGTCATACTATAGCATGTCGAAAAAGCCATAAAAATAGTCATACTATAGCATGTCGAAAAAAGTCATACTATAAAAAAAGTCATACTATAGCATGTGAAAAAAAGTCAAAAAAGTCATAAAAATAGTCATACTATAGCATGTCGAAAAAGTCCCATAAAAATAGTCATACTATAGCATGTCGAAAAAAGTCATAAAAAAGTCATATTATAGCATGTTTTAAAAAGTCATACTATAGCATGTCGAAAAAGTCATACTATAGCATGTCGAAAAAGTCATAAAAATAGTCATACTATAGCATGTGAAAAAAGTCATAAAAATAGTCATACTATAGCATGTCGAAAAAGTCATGAAAAAAGTCATACTATAGCATGTCGAAAAAAGTCATGAAAAAGTTATACTATAGCATGTTGAATAAAGTCATACTATAGCATGTCGAAAAAAAGTCATACTATAGCATGTCGAAAAAGTCATAAAAATAGTCATACTATAGCATGTCGAAAAAGTCATACTATAGCATGTCGAAAAAAGTCATACTATAGCATGTCGAAAAAAGTCATAAAAATAGTCATACTATAGCATGTCGAAAAAGTTTATGAAAACGTCATGAAAAGCGTCATACATAGCATATGAAAAAAAGTCATAAAAAGTTATACTATAGCATGTTGAAAAGTCATACTATAGCATGTCGAAAAAGTCATACTATAGCATGTCGAAAAAAAAGTCATAAAAAAGTCATACTATAGCATGTCGAAAAAAGTCATACTATAGCATGTCGAAAAAGTCATACTATAGCATGTCGAAAAAAGTCATAAAAATAGTCATATATATAGAAAAAGTCATAAAAATAGTCATACTATAGCATATGCATGTCGAAAAAAGTCATGAAAAATAGTCATACTATAGCATGTCGAAAAAAGTCATACTATAGCATGTCGATGAAAAAAGTCATACTATAGCATGTCGAAAAAAGTCATAAAAATAGTCATACTATAGCATGTCGAAAAAAGTCATAAAAAGTCATACTATAGCATGTCGAAAAAATAGTCATACTATAGCATGTCGAAAAAAGTCATGAAAAAGTCATACTATAGCATGTCGAAAAAAGTCATGAAAAAAGTCATACTATAGCATGTCGAAAGTCATAAAAATAGTCATACTATAGCATGTCGAAAAAAGTCATACTATAGCATGTCGAAAAAAGTCATACTATAGCATGTCGAAAAAAGTCATAAAAATAGTCATACTATAGCATGTCGAAAAAAGTCATGAAAAACGTCATACTATAGCATGTCGAAAAAGTCATGAAAAAGTCATACTATAGCATGTCGAAAAAGTCATGAAAAAAGTCATACTATAGCATGTCG
>NW_026549820.1:0-1086 GCF_027596085.1 Anoplopoma fimbria | reverse complement strand
AAAAAGTCATAAAAATAGTCATACTATAGCATGTCGAAAAAAGTCATGAAAAACGTCATACTATAGCATGTCGAAAAAAGTCATAAAAATAGTCATACTATAGCATGTCGAAAAAAGTCATACTATATGATGTCGAAAAAAGTCATACTATAGCATGTGAAAAAAAGTCATAAAAATAGTCATACTATAGCATGTCGAAAAAAGTCATGAAAAACGTCATACTATAGCATGTCGAAAAAAGTCAGGAAAGTCATACTATAGCATGTCGAAAAAAGTCATACTATAGCATGTCGAAAAAAGTCATAAAAATAGTCATACTATAGCATGTGAAAAAAGTCATACTATAGCATGTGAAAAAGTCATACTATAGCATGTGAAAAAAAGTCATAAAAATAGTCATACTATAGCATGTCGAAAAAGTCATACTATAGCATGTCAAAAAAAGGGTCATACTATAGCATGTCGAAAAAGTCATAAAAATAGTCATACTATGGCAAAAAAGTAGTCATACTATAGCATGTCGAAAAAGTCAAAAAATAGTCATACTGAAAAAAAGTCATACTATAGTCATACTATAGCATGTCGAAAAAAGTCATAAAAATAGTCTTACTATAGCATGTCGAAAAAAGTCATACTATAGCATGTCAAAAAAAGTCATACTATAGCATGTCGAAAAAAGTCATGAAAAACGTCATACTATAGCATGTCGAAAAAAGTCATGAAAAACGTCATACTATAGCATGTCGAAAAAAGTCATGAAAAACGTCATACTATAGCATGTCGAAAAAAGTCATAAAAATAATCATACTATAGCATGTCAGAAAAAGTCATACTATAGCATGTCGAAAAAGTCATAAAAATAGTCATACTATAGCATGTGAAAAAAGTCATGAAAAACGTCATACTATAGCATGTAGAAAAAGTCATGAAAAACGTCATACTATAGCATGTCGAAAAAGTCATAAAAATAGTCATATAGCATGTGAAAAAAGTCATACTATAGCATGTCGAAAAAAGTCATTAAAAAAAGCCATACTATGGCATGTCGAAAAAGGTCATGAAAAACGTCATACTATAGCATGTCGA
>NW_026549819.1:0-1417 GCF_027596085.1 Anoplopoma fimbria | reverse complement strand
CCGGCTCTGACCAATTTGGTGCCCTAGGCAAGATTTTTGCTGGCGCCCCTACCCCTTTGGATCGCACGGTAAATTTGACTACCAATGTTCATACACTCAGAGAAACTGCAAAGCTTTGTCTTTGAGACTCTTTTATTTTAAATAGAAAATTAAACACCAAATTAATCATAAATACAATATAAATAAGGTATGCATACGTTAGAACGTTAGAACTTTAAATAATTAAACACTTGAAAAACTATATTACAAAGATAATATTTACAGAAACCTATCTTGAAATTCTACCGCTATTCCAACAAGTAACATCTGTCTACATCTAGAACTGACCTCAATCTCACACCTCAACAGGCTCACCCCACCTTGCTAAAACCTCCCTCTTCTTGCCTTTCTTCCAGGAAACTCCGTCAATAACATCATCATATGTCAAATTTTAGAGAATAGATTATAGATGGATGGATGGATGGATGGATGGATGGATAGATGGATAGATAGGTGAGCAGGCATTTACTAACTGGTAAATGTTTTTTATTATTATTATTGACGTTATCCCCATAACATAATAATAATAATAATAATAATAATAATAATAATAATACATTTTATTTATAGTGCACTTTATATTCAAGAATCTCAAAGTGCTTCAACATGTAGCTATTACTGTGTAGGGAAATAGATAAATACAATGCAATACAATACAGATATAAAGTTAGGAACGCTAATAAATGTAATTTGTAAAATAAGTGTTATCTGTATTGTCGCGCTCAATGAACGAGTTTGCGAATGTTCAAGAACCTTCCCACGTCATTCGACGTGCGATCGTCTGTTGCCAGGCAGGTTTGGAATGGATTACTATGGATGATGTAGGCGGCAGGCCGGTACAATTTACGCGCCGGTTGCTTGGCAACGCGCCCCGTTGTCGGGGCCTGTTGGCGCCGGCGGACAATTTATATTTACCAAATAATAAAACCACACATTAAGGCCTACATTAAAGATAAACAAATTAAAGTTACTGTACCTCTGTCTTTCCCCCGTTTTTCCTCCTCTTCTCTTTTTCTTTTCCTCCCCTGGGCGCCAGAGGGTTTAGCTTTCTTTGACATTGTGATGTACAAAACAGGTAGCTTTGATATGCAATAGGTAGCTGTGATGTGCAAATAGGTAGGGGGGGCGCGGAGGAAGTGGAAACTAGGGCGCTCTTTGCATGTTATGTTATGTTGTCTAATATTTATTTCGACATAACTACTGGTATTAAGAAATATAAACATTGAAGTTAAAGTTGGATGAATACAGTATTAAAAAAAAAAAAAAAAAAAAATTATTTAAAAAAAAAAAAAAAAAAAAAAAAAACATATTTTCGGCGCCCCCGGCGGATGGAGGCGCCCGTAGCATTCGCCTATACTGCCTATGCCCAGAGCCGGGC
>NW_026549818.1:0-302 GCF_027596085.1 Anoplopoma fimbria | reverse complement strand
AAAGTGAGGATATTTTTCAAAAAAGTGAGGATATTTTTCAAAAGTGAGGATATTTTTCAAAAGTGAGGATATTTTTCAAAAGTGTAGATATTTTTCAAAAGTGAGGATATTTTTCAAAAAGTGAGGATATTTTTCAAAAGTGAGGATATTTTTCAAAAGTGAGGATATTTTTAAAAAATGAGGATATTTTTCAAAAGTGAGTGATATTTTTCAAAAATTGAGGATATTTTTCAAAAGTGAGGATATTTTTAAAAGTGAGGATATTTTTCAAAAAGTAAAAATTGAGGATATTTTTCAAAGTT
>NW_026549817.1:0-2376 GCF_027596085.1 Anoplopoma fimbria | reverse complement strand
TTCATTTTGTTTCGCATTAATGTACACTCAGCAACCCATCTTGACAGAAAAAACAGAAATGTAGAAATTTTTGCAAATTTATTAAAAAAGAAAAACTGAAATATCACATGGTCATAAGTATTCAGACCCTTTGCTCAGTATTGAGTAGAAGCACCCTTTTGAGCTAGTACAGCCATGAGTCTTCTTGGGAATGATGCAACAAGTTTCTCACACCTGGATTTGGGGATCCTCTGCCATTCTTCCTTGCAGATCCTCTCCAGTTCTGTCAGGTTGGATGGTGAACGTTGGTGGACAGCCATTTTCAGGTCTCTCCAGAGATGCTCAATTGGGTTTAGGTCAGGGCTCTGGCTGGGCCAGTCAAGAATGGTCACAGACTTGTTCCGAAGCCACTCCTTTGTTATTTTAGCTGTGTGCTTCGGGTCATTGTCTTGTTGGAAGGTGAACCTTCGGCCCAGTCTGAGGTCCTGAGCACTCTGGAGGAGGTTTTCTTCCAGGATATCTCTGTACTTGGCCGCATTCATCTTTCCTTCAATTGCAACCAGTCGTCCTGTCCCTGCAGCTGAAAAACACCCCCATAGCATGATGCTGCCACCACCATGTTTCACTGTTGGGATTGTATTGGGCAGGTGATGAGCAGTGCCTGGTTTTCTCCACACATACCGCTTAGAATTAACGCCAAAAGTTCAATCTTGGTCTCATCAGACCAGAGAATCTTATTTCTCATAGTTTGGGAGTCCTCCATGTGTTTTTTGGCAAACTCTATGCGGGCTTTCATATGTCTTGCACTGAGGAGAGGCTTCCGTCGGGCCACTCTGCCGACTGGTGGAGGGCTGCAGTGATAGTTGACTTTGTGGAACTTTCTCCCATCTCCCTACTGCATCTCTGGAGCTCAGCCACAGTGATCTTTGGGTTCTTCTTTACCACTCTCACCAAGGCTCTTCTCCCACGATTGCTCAGTTTGGCTGGACGGCCAGGTCTAGGAAGAGTTCTGGTCATCCCATACTTCTTCCATTTAAGGATTATGGAGGCCACTGTGCTCTTAGGAACCTTGAGTGCTGCAGAAATTCTTTTGTAACCTTGGCCAGATCTGTGCCTTGCCACAATTCTGTCTCTGAGCTCCTTGGGCAGTTCCTTCGACCTCATGATTCTCATTTGTTCTGACATGCACTGTGAGCTGTAAGGTCTTATATAGACAGGTGTGTGCCTTTCCTAATCAAGTCCAATCAGTTTAATTAAACACAGCTGGACTCCAATGAAGGAGTAGAACCATCTCAAGGAGGATCAGAAGAAATGGACAGCATGTGAGTTAAATATGTGTCACAGCAAAGGGTCTGAATACTTATGACCATGTGATATTTCAGTTTTTCTTTTTTAATAAATTTGCAAAAATTTCTACATTTCTGTTTTTTTCTGTCAAGATGGGTTGCTGAGTGTACATTAATGCGAAAAAAAATGAACTTTTTCGATTTTAGCAAATGGCTGCAATGAAACAAAGAGTGAAAAATTTAAAGGGGTCTGAATACTTTCCGTACCCACTGTATCATTTTTAATTCACACACATTTATACATTGATGGCATGCAAGGTGACACCTGCCATTCAGGACTGAAATAATTCACATTCATACACCCATGGCACAGCATCAACATGGACTGGAAGATCTAACCAGGATCGAACCGCTGATCTTCCAAAGGGAAGACAACCTGTTCCACCTCAAAGCCACAGACGCCCAGTTTGTAAATTCCTGCTCCCTCTATGTGTGCTGTTATCGAGCTTCTCTGTGCTTTGATTTTGTAGCCCTGATAGCCAAGTGTGCCCTTTAGTGCATGTGCAATGCGCTTATACTGCAGTTTCAGCTGATAACGCCGTCACGCCCGACGATGTTGCCACAGATACGTAGTGCCCTTCCTCTGGTACCCCCCAGATGTTAGCTCAGTCAGCACCGTTGCAGCTGTTAGCACCATAAGCTGCTAGCCGCCGTCGGTTGAGAGCCATGTGGAGGCAACAGCTATGGTCCAAATTTTGTATAAAGGTCCTCTGATAAAGCAACAGAGGATTTCCCAAAGATGTTTGACCTGCCAAACCAAACGGCACTAAACTGCCCCAGGGAGGAGAGGGGAGATGGAAGCTAAGCTAACCCAGCTAGGACCTAAAGCTACGCAACTACCCAGCCTTCTGCTGGCTTTCCGATGTCTGGTCGCAGAAAAGTGAGATGGATGAAATAAGACTTCAGGCCAACCCAGCAGTGGTAGATCGGTGACTGTTGACCCAACATCTTCACAGACACCTGGCTCCATCGTTCACCCCGGATCAAACTGTACTTGACGGGTGAAACGACGGACAGAGAGCAGGACTCCAGTGGGACAAGAGGAGGTGGA
>NW_026549816.1:0-4025 GCF_027596085.1 Anoplopoma fimbria | reverse complement strand
ATTGATTGAGTATGAATTGTGGAATTGCGATGGCAAATTAAAAGCACACGGAGGGTGCAGAGGAAATGCGCTCCTTAGGCTCGTTCGAGATAAGCCAGTCCTGCGCAGAATCGATCACCGGCGATCGCCGCACAATGCATGCCGGTTAGATTTGTGTCCGACTTGATCCCGACTTGCTCTGACGTCATGAACATGTGGGCAACGATAACTTCACGAGAGCGAGGCGGCCACAGTTATCAGAGTCAGGCTCCGCAGTTGCTCTCCACCGACTGCATGGCCCAGTGCATGATGGGAAACGCCTGGCTGTCTCCTGATCAAAGAGCTGATTGGCTCTTAGTTTTGACAACAAACACCACGTTTTGTAGAAAATTCTTATTTTCTGTGTGATTGTAAGATTTGACGCTAGATTGTTGGCTAGTGGACTCACGTTGTGCAATGATGTGGCTGATAATCATAATAATAATAATAATAATTATTATCATAATATATAAAGTTATTTATTTAGTATCTGTAAATAAAGATATTTATTGAGAAAGCCTAATTTCAACTTGATGTCAACATTTTTTCAGTCAGAGAACTGGAATGTGTGAAGTCTATAGATTAACGTTTGTGAAGCATCAGAAAACCGTTAAAAGGAGAACACAATTGTCACTGATGGAAACCTGCAGTGTTGCTTTTCCTCAGTGTGTAAACTATATGTATCTGTGATGTTTGGACTGTTGGGTCAGTTTTTCAATTTCTAAAATTTACAGTAGTATGATTTAGCAATTACACTACCTTCAGGTATATTTATTTATACAAATGTTTGAATAAATATGACCAAGAACTACAATATGCCCAATCGTATCTCCTCAATTATAATAATGACATAGTTCAATAAATAAAAAGATATCCAAACTTAGACCAGTGTGAAATATGTATTTATTGTTTTAGAAAATGTGTGACAACGTGAAAAAGTGTCCTTTGTGTGACTTCAACATACTGAACATACATTTGTAACATTTGTGAGATTAAATATTAGATCACAAAGCATATCTCATATGCCCATTTAGATAATTAGTTTTGTTAAATGTTATTTATTTAGTTATTTATTGTACAATTACAGTGAAGCATAAGAAAAACATTCTTCAACGACCTCTGGAGAATCAGCAACACACGCAACAGCAATCACTGTGACGTGCACTCTGTTGTAAACTGTAATTAGGTCTGCTCCATTTCAAGCAGGTGTGTGGTAATTTCTTGTCAAGCAACTGGGTATATAAGGCCCCAGCAGAACCTCGGTTTGACCTGCAACAATGGATAATGGCCATGGCAAAACCTTTATTCTGTGGTCGGTGAACCATTTTTGTGTAGATTTTGAGGTGTGCTTCGGATCATTGTCCTGCATGAAGGTCCAACCACGGCCCAGTTTAAGCTTCCTGGCAGAGGCTGTTAGGTTTTCATTTAATATCTGCTGGTATTTGATGGAGTCCATGATACCATGTATCCTAACAAGATGTCCAGGGCCTTTGGAAGAAAAACAGCCCCACAACATCAAAGATCCGCCACCATACTTCACAGTGGGTATGAGGTGCTTTTCTGTATGGCTATCTTTCTGTCTACGCCAAACCCACCTTTGATGTTTGTTGCCAAAAAGCTCTATTTTGGTCTCATCTGACCATATAACCCGGTCCCATTGAAACTCCCAGTAACGTTTGGCAAACTGTAGGCGCTTTAGTTTGTTGTTGATTGACAGCAGAGGCTTTTTTCTGGCAACCCTCCCAAACAACTTGTGGTGATGTAGGTGGCGTCTGATGGTAGTTTTGGAGACTTTCTGACCCCAAGACTCAACTAACCTCTGCAATTCTCCAGCTGTGATCCTTGGAGATTCTTTTTCCAGTCGAACCATCCTCCTCACGGTGCGTGGGGTCAATGTACACACACGTCCTCTTCCAGGCTGATTCTGAACATCTCCTGTCGCTTTAAATTTCTTAATTATTGCCCTGATAGTGGAAATGGGTATTTTCAGCTGTTTAGAGATTTTCTTATATTTGTGCATATATTTGTGCAGCTCAACAACTTTTCGTCGCACATCGTCACTGTGTTCTCGGGTCTTTCCCATAGTGATGAATGACTAAGGGAATTTGGCCTGTGTCACCTCATATTTATACCCCAGTGAAACAGGAAGTCATGGTTGACCACTTAAGAGTTCCTAATCAAACAGGTGAATTTAAAAATGTAAAATATGAATGGAATTATACTTCAGTTAGATTTTAATCATGAGATTTTCTAGGGGTGCCAATAATTGTGGCACACATGTTTTGGAGAAAAATACTTATTTAATGTCAACATTTTTTTTTTCTTTCAATTATTTTACTTCAATGAAAAGGCAAGATTTTTGTGAATAATATTTGAGGATAAACAGCAAAGACATTTTTTCACAGCCTGTTTTGCTCATATTCACTAAGGGTGCCAATGATTCTCGAGGGCAGTGTATCTTCATCAAGTTGGTCACCTGATTCCAAACATATGTTGTGTAGAATGCAACATGCTGTGACTGTTGAACTTATGTTTGCCACATATTTCATGTGCAGACATTTGATCCTCCTAAATTTTGATTTTAAAATGCCAAAAGCATGCTCAAAGTGAGTTAAAGTGCCTCTGCCTGGCGGTTAGGTGCCCATTATCTCTGTAGGGTTTCATGAGGTGTCACAACAGAGGTTTACGCTGAATCCCCGATGATGTGCATTCCCTCTGGGACCAGGGCCAGAGGATCCTCTTCCAAGAGCCGTGCAACATCGGTGTGGCGAAATGCTCTGGCATCATGCCAGCTACCAGGGTGACCTACATTAACATGACAGAAGCGTCGTTCACTGTCACAAAATCCGGTGAGGATGATGGAAAATAACTGTTTTCTGTTACAATAAGCTATGGGATTGTTGCAATGTGATTTGACTATGGGTATGTGACATCCATCAACAGCACAGACTGTGTTTGGAAATCCAGCTGTTAAAAAGTGTAACTGGGGTGTGTGAAGTGCTTCCCCTGTAGGCCACAAAATATGATGGGACAGATGTGTGGTGACCAGGGACAAGAAGTGATGGAGATGTGTTGAACGTGTAGATTTAGAGATATTGAATCTGACTGCCACCCCTTTATACGACTCCTGGTTAGACAGAGTCCACAGACAGGCCAGAACACTGTTTGACATAGGTAGCTTGGTTTGCTGTCTGTTCATATAGAATGGTCCCAGCGTGGTCATAAGGTCTTAGTTAATAAAGAAGAGAGTCAAACTGACATGCATATCTCAGTGATTATATTTAGTCTGGAAATGCTGTAGATAAGCCTACCTCCACTTGTCCTCTTGAGAGTCTGAAATGACTTCTGAAGTCTGTGACACTGTACAGAGGGTCAACCTCCTCAACAAAATTCGGTATTTTTGGAACCAACCTAGGAGAAGAATAATTAAACTGATTCTTAACAGAATTCTCAAGAACTCATTAGGCATGTAGGGAGCAGTTATTGAATTGTCATTGCTGACCACTGAAAACCATGTTTCACCACAATGCCATCTTTTTATTAAATAATACAAATACGAATCGTTTTAAATTACGTGACAATTACATTTCTTGATTATTCAACTGTTTTTAGTTCTATAATTTGCCTAAAGCCTGAGAATCATCGAACATGAGGATCCGTTGCTAAATTGACTGTAAACGTGGCCATATGTTCTGGTTCATTTTAAATATTTACATAAAACAAATCACCTTCTCCCTCCAAGTCCAACTTCATTGAAAAGTAGGGGGATCTCTTTTAACTCAACTTCCTCCGCGATCAAGAAAGCTATTGCAATTTCTTCTGCCATAATTCCACAAACGTAGTCTGCAAACACTTCACAATCGTTAATCCATGGACTTCACACATTCCAGTTCTCTGACTGAAAACATGTTGACATCAAGTTGGAATTAGGCGTTCTAAATAAATATCTTTATTTACAGATACTAAATAAATAACCTTATATATTATAATAATAATACATTACATTA
>NW_026549815.1:0-6804 GCF_027596085.1 Anoplopoma fimbria | reverse complement strand
TTTGAAAAGACTCAAAACATACAGTCGGAATCGGACTGACCAAGGACGACCTTCATCCCCGGCAATAATCTCCATTGAGACGGAGAGACTTTTAAAACTAAAAGAAGATGAGGAGGACTTTTACAACAAAGTCACAGAGATTGTTGTCCAGAAGGATAGACAAATGGACTTAATTTACAAGTAAAGGTAAGACCATGCATACACTGCAGTAGGCTATATAGCCTATTTTTATTTGTATTGATTGAGTATGAATTGTGGAATTGCGATGGCAAATTAAAAGCACACGGAGGGTGCAGAGGAAATGCGCTCCTTAGGCTCGTTCGAGATAAGCCAGTCCTGCGCAGAATCGATCACCGGCGATCGCCGCACAATGCATGCCGGTTAGATTTGTGTCCGACTTGATCCCGACTTGCTCTGACGTCATGAACATGTGGGCAACGGTCAAACTGACATGCATATCTCAGTGATTATATTTAGTCTGGAAATGCTGTAGATAAGCCTACCTCCACTTGTCCTCTTGAGAGTCTGAAATGACTTCTGAAGTCTGTGACACTGTACAGAGGGTCAACCTCCTCAACAAATTTCGGTATTTTTGGAACCAACCTAGGAGAAGAATAATTAAACTGATTCTTAACAGAATTCTCAAGAACTCATTAGGCATGTAGGGAGCAGTTATTGAATTGTCATTGCTGACCACTGAAAACCATGTCTCACCACAATGCCATCTTTTTATTAAATAATACAAATACGAATCGTTTTAAATTACGTGACAATTACATTTCTTGAGCTCCAGGGGTCTGATGGCCGACGCCGGGCTCCAGCAAGTAGTGAGCTGGGTAGTAGAGCCTGGATGAGCACCTGCGCTGTCTCGTCAGTGAGGAAGGGGCGAATCCTCCTGATGTTGTAGAGGAGGAATCTGCAGGAGCGTGTGACCGATGCAATGTTTGCTGAGAACGACAGTTGGTCGTCCAGGGTCACACCCAGATTCCTTACAGTCCGAGTTGGCGTCACCACGGCATCATCAATGGTGATGGACAGGTCTCGGTGCAGGCAACCCTTCCCCGGGAGGAACAGTAGCTCGGTTTTGTCCAGGTTGAGCTTCAGGTGGTGTGTCGCCATCCACGTCGAGATGTCAGCCAAGCACGCAGCAATGCGTGCCTCCACTTGGGTGTCACCGGGAGGAAATGACAAGACCAGCTGGTGTCATCGGCATAACAATGGTAAGAGAAGTCATGCGAGCGAATAACAGAACCCAGAGATGTTGTGTAGAGGGAGAAGAGAAGGGGGCCCAGAACTGGACCTTGTGGAACCCCCGTAGTCAGCATGCGTGAACCACACGGCCCCCCTCCATGTCACCTGGTAGGATCGACCTGTCAGGTAGGATGCAAACAGGAGAGTGCAGAGCCTGAGACGCCCATCCCCTCGAGGGTGGAGAGGAGGATCTGGTGGTTCACCGTGTCAAACGGCGCTGACAGGTCCAGGAGAATCAGGACAGAGGAGAGTTTGCTCTGCGGCGTGAAGCGACTCTGTCACCGCAAGAGGGCTGTCTCTGTCGAGTGACCCACCTTGAACCCGGACTGGTGGGGGTCCAAGAGGTTGTTCTGGTGGAGGTAGGAAGACAGTTGGTTAAAAGCCAGTACGTTCAAGTGTGATTAATAATTTAAATTATTATTATTATCAGTCCACTAACCATCCAACAATCTAGCGTCAAATCTAACATTTACACAGAAAAATAATTTTCTACAAAACATGGTGTTGTTGTCAAAACTAAGAGCCAATCAGCTCTTTGATCAGAGACAGCCAGGCGTTTCCCATCATGCACTGGGCCATGCAGTCGGTGGAGCAACTGCGGCGCCTGGCTCTGATAACTGTGGCCGCCTCGCTCTGTTGAGGTTATCGCGTCTACGTGTTCATGATGTCAGAGCAAGTCGGGATCAAGTCGGACACAAATCTAACCGGCATGCATTGTGCGGCGCATCGCGGTGATCGATTCTGCGCAGGACTGGCTTATCTCGAACAAACCTAATGACTCCTTCCGTACCTCCTCCCCCACACTTCCTGTCCCCTTGCTCCCGGACCACACCCATCTTCACTTGGATCTTAAGATCCTCCGCTACACACCGGGGCAGAGGTAGAGGGGAGCTGGTGACAGTGAAACCAGGCAGGCCGAGGACAGGCGTGGACAGTGATCCTGTGGCTCAGAGAAGAACACTAGAAGAGACTCAGAACAAACACGACTCAAGCGGCCCTGAGGCGTGAAACTTCCTCTATAACTGAGTCATGGATCTGGAGATGAGAGGATGAAGAACCGAGGTGGATCTGCAGAGATGAGGAGGTGATGGACTGCAGGTGTCATGGCTTTGAGCAGGTGAGGAGGCAGGACAGCAATCAGAGAGCCGCCCACAACTGAAACATCAGAGAGAGATGGACAGGAGGACAGGAGACGGGAGACAAAGAGAAGACACAAGAAACACAAGAACATTGGAAACACGGACGTGAACCTGACATCAATATATAAGTCTCTATTTCAACTGTCAGACTACAACAAATATCCAAACATGTTTATGAATCTATATGCTGTTTATATGACTGAATAGTTTTAACTGAAGATGCTTTGATTTTATGACTCCACTATTATAAAATAAATATTTTTCATATTGTTCCACATATTTAACATCTTTGAAACTTTGGACCTTGAGTTGAATCTTCAATCAGTTTCTGTGTGTTTTGTTTGTGTTTAGCTTCACAACGATGAATGAGTTTGTATAGATGGAGCCGCTGGTGGGGTTTAAGAAGGTGGAGTCACTACTACGTCTTTATTGAAATTGCAGCAACGTTGTCTTAATATTAATGAGAGAGCTTTTTTCACAGTTTTAACCGACATCTTGATTTAAGGAAGGAACGTTGTAGTCTAAAGTTACATCATTTATTCTTTATTCAGGTTGAGAAACTGCGTTTGTCAGAGATCAGCTGTTCTTCTCTGGCTTCAGCTCTGAAGTCCAACCCCTCCCATCTGCGATATCTTGAGCTGAGTAACACCAACCTGAAGGATTCAGGAGTGAAGCTGCTGTCTGCTGGACTGGCGAGTCCACTCTGTAGACTGGAGACTCTGTGGTCAGTTCCCTGTCTCTCTGTTACTATTTACTATTTATTGTAGATCTTACGTACAAACATAACTTACATCCATAAAGTTGAAAATTTAATTTATTCATATTCAATGTTTCTTAAACTAAATTTAATCTGCAGTCCACGAAAGACTTGTCTTTGTTAGTTGATGAGTAAAGTTATGCTTATAATTTTGGTAAATGCTCACATCTGTATACAGAAGATTCTCTGAACTAATATTGGTTTTAAATTGATAAAGTTTACTTAATGAAGTAGAAATATTTATTTGGTTTCTGTTCATTAAAATGTTCTTTCACAAATAACATTTAATCATTGATATTGATCTTTAAGGACACACACAAACACATAGAGGCACACACAGAGATCGAGTCATATTTCCAAATGCAGTTTTTCAAAGGATCAATATTGTATTGATCTTCTAGTTCCAGACTTGACTGAGATCAGCAGCATGTTATTAATCTGTGTTGACATCAGTAGGTGTATGAATGTTGTGGTGACATCTGGATGATGTCTGTAGAAGGCTGACATGATGATGATCCACAAAGAGAAAAGATCATTGATTAGGACATAGTCATGTTGAGCTACACATTTAAAACCTGATCACATCTGATTGGATCATAAATTGATTTTTATCTTCATCATTTATTCTTCATTCAGGCTGAGAAACTGTGGTTTGTCAGAGATCAGCTGTTCTTCTCTGGCCTCAGCTCTGAAGTCCAACCCCTCCCATCTGAGAGCTGGATCTGAGAGAAAACAACCTGCAGGATTCAGATGTGAAGCTGCTGTCTGCTGGACTGGAGAGTCCACACTGCAGACTGGAGACTCTGAGGTCAGTAGAGGGTTTTAGAGACCCTCGCCCGACCTCCAGAGAGGATCCGCCCACCTCGACAGACCCTTGCCCGACCTCCAGAGAGGCCTGGTCGTCCCCGTGGCCGACCCCCAGGGAGGCTCCGTCGGCCTGGTCGTCTTCGTGGCCGACCCCCAGAGAGGCCCTGTCGGCCTGGTTGTCCTCCAGTTCGCCCCTCCAGAGGGGTTCTGCCTCTCCGCCTTGGTTGTCCTCCTGTTCACCCCCTCCAGAGGGGTTCTGACTGTCCACCTTGGTTGTCCTCCTGTTCGCCCCCTCCAGAGGGGTTCTGCATCTCCGCCTTGCTTCAGCCTTCAAGGATTCTGACTCTGCGGCCTCGGAGGAGTTCTAGTCACACACTCGCTGCCAGATCATTCGTTGCATTTATGTCAGACCTTCCAGCAATTTCCCGTGGACTGATTTCCCGTTGCCGACCCTGCCTGCCTGTCTGGACTTCCCTGCCTTGCCTGTGCCCTGGTCAACGACTCAGCCTTCTGTCCCCTACCACCGGATTCCCCTACCTTGCCTTTGCCTCGGTTAGCCACCTTGGCCTTCTGTCCCAGACCACGAGTTTAGCCTCTGCTTCCTCTGGTTTCCGTCTGCCTGATCCCCTGCCTGTTTCCCAATGTGAGTCTGACCCTGCCTGTCTGTCTGCTGTGTGCTCAGCTTTAAATAAAGCTCCAGAACTTTATCTGTCTCCTGGTCGTACTGCTTTTGGGTCCACACCACATCTGTGCATGTGGGTTCTAGTTGAAACCCTTTGAATATAACAGGGTTCTCAATAGAACCAAATCTGTGGGTTCTAGATTAAACCCTTGGAATATAAAATGGTACTTGGTAGAACTTGTTGGTGGGTTCTAGATGAAACCCCTTGACAGAGCTTCTTGGTTGGGTTCTAGATGAAATCTTGGAAAATAAAAGTTTCCTTGGTAGAACTTCCTGGGTGGGTTCTAGGATAAAAGGGATCTTGGAAGAACTCCAGAGTCTTTGTTGTTTTGAATATCATTCTAGATCGCAGTTCTATTTCAGTAAACTCTTGGATTTTGTTTCACTGATTGTAATCTATAATCTAAATCTTTAATTTTAAACTAATCTGATGTTACTTTGACTACATCCTGAATATAATAATTTTCCTTTGTCTCAACTATTCTGTAATAATTTAGTTTAGTTAATTGCTAAATAATTTTTTCTTTAACTTTCTGATTTTGTTCTGAAGGAATGTGGAAGAAACGTGATTTTATATATTCACTTATTTATTTATTGATAATGCAAACATGGATTGTGTGTGTGTGTCTGCTCTGTGTGAGCTGGTGGAGTGTGGAGTGTGTGTGTGTGTGTGTGTGTGTGGTGCTGACGGAGAGCGAACAGATGAGGAAGGAGGCCGATGTGTCGGACTGTCAGTCTGATGGAGCACTGGTGAGACGCATGGTCACCTTCAGGTAGAAAAGGATCCAGAGTCTTTGTTGTTTCTGTGTTCTGCAGACACAGTCACCAAGACTCTACAAACCTGGAGAGAGTTGATGTTACTTTGACTTCCTGAAAAATAATTTTCCTTTGACACTGGTCTAAATTGTTTAGTTTAGCAGCTTTCTAGGTTTATGTTTTATAAATATAATGATTGATTGATTGATTGATTGATTGATTGATTGATTGATTGATTGGTTGGTTGATTGATTGATTGATTGATTGATTGGTTGGTTGATTCAGATTGATTGATTGATTGATTGATTGATTGATTGATTGATTGATTGATTGATTGATTGATTGATTGATTGATTGATTGATTGATTGATTGTGTCAGGACGGGGATATCACTGTCGTGGCTAACGAGGCCAAGGACAACGTGAAGTACCTCTACACTCTGGACAAGTTTGTCGGCCCGCTGGGGAAATGCACTCCGGTAAAAAGAAACTCTTCCAGAACAAGAAAACAGAAAATAAAAGAGAACATACCCATGAATAAAAGATGTTGTAGATAAATAAATAAAACAAGAATGAATCCCTTCATAAGCTGCTACTAGCATATCACACAACCAATCTCACACACAACTGTCATAGTAAGAGTTGCATTATGGGTAATGTAGGCACCAGGTTTTTTGACAGAGAAGAAGAATGAGTGAAATAAAAAAGATGGTATCTCTGGTTCTGTTGCATCGATTTTGATCCTTTTTGTTTTAAACTGTCCATCATGAGTAGAGTCTCCATGTCTTCAACCACCAGACCAGCACCATCAAGTGTTCTTCAGGTTCATGCACACAAACATGTATGAGCTTACTATATAGGCAGGATATTGAACTTTGCTATCTGGCTGTTTTAATAAATCTTTTATATCTGCATCTCCACGGTGAACAACTGAAATAGAACTACTGAAATATAGTACTTGAGTTTATAATTAGCTATTTTCTACCACATTTTTTGTGTGGCAGTGGTAGAGTCAGTCCACAAAAAATGTACAAAACGTACCGTCTACTGTTTAAAGGGTAATGTTTTCTTTGGTGACGTGTGGAAGTACATTGAGAGCTGCGGACAACCTGAAACAACTTACTTCATGTGTCAATAATAATAATGTTTATTATGATTCTGGTTACACTGATTGTACTAAACCCATCTGTGATATTACAGGCTGGTTCTGAACAGTTTCCATCAGCTACAACGTAAAACACAGGCAGCACTCGAGGCTTGTGTCTGTTCTCTGCGATGTGCGTGTGCTTCACAAACTGACCATGTTGGCCCAAGCACAACCCCTTTTTTAATTAATACAAACAGGAAGTACAGTAACATGTACAGACTAATATTTGATCAATTAGTAATATTTACATCCTTTAAAAACATCAA
>NW_026549814.1:0-3766 GCF_027596085.1 Anoplopoma fimbria | reverse complement strand
ATGTATATGTACTGCGTTTTATATGTATGTACTGCGTTTTATATGTATATGTACTGCGTTTTATATGTATATGTACTGCGTTTTATATGTAGTACTGCGTTTTATATGTACAGTACTGCGTTTTATATGTATATGTACTGCGTTTTATATGTACATGTACTGCGTTTTATATGTATATGTACTGCGTTTTATATGTACTGCGTTTTATATGTACATGTACTGCGTTTTATATGTATATGTACTGCGTTTTATATGTATATGTACTGCGTTTTATATGTACTCGTTTTATATGTAGTACTGCGTTTTATATGTACATGTACTGCGCTTTATATGTATTACGTACTGCGTTTTATATGTAGTACTGCGTTTTATATGTATATGTACTGCTTTATATGTATATGTACTGGCGCTTTATATGTAGTACTGCTTTATATGTAGTACCGTGTAGTACCATGCTTTATATGTATATACTCATGCTTTATATGTATATGTACTTTTATGTATGTACCATGCTTTTATATGTAGTACTGCTTTATATGTATATGTACCGCGTTTATATGTATATGTACTGCGCTTTATATGTACCGCGTTTATATGTAGTATGTTTATATGTAGTACCGCGCTTTATATGTATATACCGCGCTTTATATGTAGTACTGCGTTTTATATGTACCGCGCTATATGTACATATGTAGTACCGCGCTTTATATGTACATGTACTTTTTATATGTACATGTACTGCGCTTTATATGTATATGTACTGGGATTTATATGTACACGTGTACTGCGTTATATGTACTGTTATGCTTTATATGTAGTACCGCGCTTTATATGTAGTACCATGCTTTATATGTATAAGGTACTGGCGCTTTATATGCACATACATCACGTTTTATATGTGTCGCGTTTTATATGTACAAGTACTGCGTTTTATATGTACATGTACTGCGTTTTATATGTACAAGTACTGCGTTTTATATGTACATGTAGTACTGCGTTTTATATGTACATGTAGTACTGCGTTTTATATGTATATGTAGTACTCGTTTTATATATGTGTACTAGTTTTATATGTATATGTAGTATAACGTTTTATATGTAGTACTGCGTTTTATGTACATATGTGTACTGCGTTTTTATATGTAGTACTGCGTTTTATATGTAGTACTGCATTTTATATGTGTACTCGTTTTATATGTATATGTAGTACTGCGTTTTATATGTACTACCACAGTACTCATAACTAATATATGCAGTACTAATGTGTCATGTTGTACCACAGTACTCATAACATAGCAGTAATATATGCAGTACTAATGTGTCATGTAGTACCACAGTACTCATAACATAGCAGTAATATATGCAGTACTCAGATTCTCTAAATGTGGTATTATGTAGTAACATAACATGTAGTTACATGTTGTAATATGTTGCTTTATGCTTTGTTGTACTATTATATGTACTCTATATACTTAGTATTCAGTAACATGAACATGTATCTCAATCTAGTATGAGGAGAACAGTGTAGTACTGTGACATGGAGTACTTCAATTCAGTTTATTTAGTAGAATGACAAATCTTCCTCAGAGAGCTTTACAATCTGTATCATGTGACCTCCTCTGTCCTTACACCCTCACCTCCTCTGTCCTTACACCCTCACCTCCTCTGTCCTTACACCCTCACATCCTCTGTCCTTAGACCCTCACATCCTCTGTCCTTACACCCTCACATCCTCTGTCCTTAGACCCTCACATCCTCTGTCCTTACACCCTCACCTCCTCTGTCCTTAGACCCTCACCTCCTCTGTCCTTACACCCTCACCTCCTCTGTCCTTACACCCTCACCTCCTCTGTCCTTAGACCCTCACCTCCTCTGTCCTTACACCCTCACATCCTCTGTCCTTACACCCTCACCTCCTCTGTCCTTAGACCCTCACCTCCTCTGTCCTTACACCCTCACATCCTCTGTCCTTACACCCTCACCTCCTCTGTCCTTACACCCTCACCTCCTCTGTCCTTACACCCTCACCTCCTCTGTCCTTAGACCCTCACCTCCTCTGTCCTTAGACCCTCACCTCCTCTGTCCTTACACCCTCACATCCTCTGTCCTTAGACCCTCACCTCCTCTGTCCTTACACCCTCACCTCCTCTGTCCTTACACCCTCACATCCTCTGTCCTTAGACCCTCACCTCCTCTGTCCTTACACCCTCACCTCCTCTGTCCTTAGACCCTCACCTCCTCTGTCCTTACACCCTCACCTCCTCTGTCCTTACACCCTCACATCCTCTGTCCTTAGACCCTCACCTCCTCTGTCCTTACACCCTCACCTCCTCTGTCCTTACACCCTCACCTCCTCTGTCCTTACACCCTCACATCCTCTGTCCTTAGACCCTCACCTCCTCTGTCCTTACACCCTCACATCCTCTGTCCTTAGACCCTCACCTCCTCTGTCCTTACACCCTCACCTCCTCTGTCCTTACACCCTCACCTCCTCTGTCCTTAGACCCTCACCTCCTCTGTCCTTACACCCTCACCTCCTCTGTCCTTACACCCTCACCTCCTCTGTCCTTAGACCCTCACCTCCTCTGTCCTTACACCCTCACCTCCTCTGTCCTTACACCCTCACATCCTCTGTCCTTAGACCCTCACCTCCTCTGTCCTTAGACCCTCACCTCCTCTGTCCTTACACCCTCACATCCTCTGTCCTTAGACCCTCACCTCCTCTGTCCTTAGACCCTCACCTCCTCTGTCCTTACACCCTCACATCGGCACAGGGAAAACTCTGCTAGTACTGTAGTCATATGTTAAGTAGTACTGTGTTGTACATTTTACTATATATATATATATATATATATATATATATATATATATATATATATATATAGTAGTAAAATGTTGTAATATGTTGCTTTATGCTTTGTTGTACTATTATATATATATATATATATATATATATATATATATATAGGAACGTAGGTAGTACTTTGTTGTACTTTTTACCACTATAAAATGTAGTACACTCTGCAGTACTGTTGGGCAGTCATTTAATTTTCCTGGTGTTTCCATGGAAACTGTGTGTGAACTGTGTTCTCTTCCCTGATTGGTCCAGACAGACAGGTGATGATGTCATCAGTGAAGGTGGAGTGCGTGGTGAAGCGAGCGCTTTGATTGGTGAAGGGCCGGTGTGGGAGGAGTCAGAGCAGACGTTGCTGTTTGTTGACATTGATGGGCAGAGAATCCACCGCTGGAGTCCGTCGACCAATCAGATCCAGTCTGTGGAAACAGGTGAGCCAACCAGAGTCCTTCAGAGAGTACGACATGAGGAGAGACACCTTTCTGTCTCACACCTGTCCGTCCTCAGGTGAGACGGTGGGCTTCGCGGTTCCTCGTGGGTCAGGTGGTTACGTTGCAGGTGTGGGCCGCAGCATCGTGGCTGTCGATTGGTCAACTCAGATGATGACATCATTGGTGGAGGTCGACAAAGACAAAAGAACAACCGGCTGAACGACGGGAAGGTCGACCCGACTGGACGCCTGCTGGCAGGTGAGTACGGTTACCTGTCTGTCTGCCTGCCTGTCTGAGGTGGCGTTGCCATGGTAACAGTGTGTGGCGTCTCAGGTACGATGGGGAAGGAGGAGCGACCTGCCGTGGTTCAGAGACAACAAGGGTCTCTGTTCTCTGTGACCTCTGACCTCAGCGTGACCAAACACCTGAGCCAGGTGAGTCTGACGATCCGCTCTCCCCCCAAGCCACCTGTCTCTCTCTC
>NW_026549813.1:0-2166 GCF_027596085.1 Anoplopoma fimbria | reverse complement strand
GATGGATGGATGGTTGGAATACAATGCAGTTGGTCCTTTCCTACTGTAGAGAGTACCTCCCCTTCTGTTGTCTCCCAATGGGACCTTTTTAGGTAAAAAACATGTATGGTAGTTAACGTTGAGAGACTTATATATATTTATCACATTGTAATTCAATTTCAAAGATCAAGTCAAGAAAGTCGCAGTTGAAACTTAATTTCACCAAACTTAAATGTGGGTGACTGAATTTAAAAAAGGAAGTCCTACACGCCCATTCGTATCAAATATCCAGCAAGCCCTGCAACAACTACACTTCCTCTGGAAGGTCAACTGTTTTTTTCTGTGTAGTAGGCTTGTGACGCTCTGCTTCAGCTCCATTGTAGAGTCCAGTCAGCCAGAAAGAGCTTTTTTTCTGTGACATATTTGTTAAATTGCATTCTGTTTTTACCACACATGGTCTGCATTAGGGCAGAAATAGTTGTATGCAATTGTTTTACTTTGTTGGTCTGACTGAGGTGATAATACTCCAAAAAGAACGGTATTAGAAGCTTCTTCACATTACAGAGACATTTCATTCAGTGTTGATATAAAACTTTTTTTTAACTATAACCAATGTCTGAAACTTACAACAATGTTGTTCAGGTGTCACGGAATAGCCGTGATTTCACAGAAACATCATTATTGATGATCATTGTTGTCCACAGCTGACTTCGGATTCATTCATACATTTATTTAATACCTGCAGCATTGCACAGCAGCTGAAACGACATCATTACTACAACATCATTTTTTTCATAAACATCTCTCTGTGTTTTTGGTGTGGGTGGGTAAATATTCCACTCATTCAGGTCGGGTCTCTGTATTCAGAAGTATTAAGATCTTTTACCACAGTTAAAGTGCTGATATCACACTGTGAAATGAATCCACTACAAGTAAAAGTCCTGCATTCAAAATCACCTATTATGCAAAATGCACTTTTTCATGGCTTTTTGAACATGGGCCATACTGTATCTACAGCCCACGAAAGGGTCAGAAAAGAACACCGTCTCCTGCTCCATCAATCTAAATACCTGTGTTAAAAAGAGCTGATCAAAATAAGGTCCTGTTTCTACGTTATAAGAAGTCCCACGCATAATGTGGGTTTCTTGGTGGTATTGCAGAACCACCTTCAGCTAGGTGACTCCACCCAAGGAGCCCTGCTAAATCCACTACTGTCCGTCATTGTAATTTCCTGGCTATCACGTACCTGCTTACACAGCTCAAGCAAAGAACACTACTTGTCCTGTTGTTGGCTGCATGAAGCAACAGAAAAGTCTTCATATAACTTATTTTCATCATCTGAGGATGTGAACATCAAGTAATTTAACTACATTTTTAGGTGTTAGGACTTTGTTTATGACTTTTTTACTAAAATGTCCTCACAACAACAGGAAAACTCTTTCTCAACGAGGGTCAGTAACATCTTAAAAACTGAAGTCCTGGATGGATGTGGAACAGCTGTCTATGACCCAAATTCAGACTTGGTTGCTGTAAGTTTTGCCATTTTAATGTTATCTAACTTACTGTGTATTTAGCAGACTTCGCAAAACTAAACTCCGGCATTTACGAAAACAGCTACGCGTTCTATTCCTATTTTCAACGGTATTCGTAACTACGACAACCACAGACGCATTCGGCTGAAAGTTGCCAGTTGTTTGCAGATTTTGTACATTTATTCGCGGTAAAAGGGCTCCTAAACCTCAGTGTTGTGTCACAGTAGAGAGATTTAGAGAGCAGTCAAATGACAGGCAGACCAGGAAGCAATAAACAATCAGAGCAGACTAGGCTTGTTTGAGAGGAGGGCTTAAAGAGACGAGCGCTGACCCAGAACTTTTCAGACAGAGGATAAATACAGGCTTATGCAGGCAGACCGTATTAGAAGAGTAAAGTGTTTTTTGAACATTATAGTATGCAAACATTGTGACAACCTGGATTTTATCCCTGGATTTCACCACCGGTTACACCCCCTGGAAACACCCATTTCTTTTTCATATATTCACCGATTCGTATACGCACTAAATTGTCATTTTTTTTACATTTTAGTATTGAACTCTTTATTATTAAAGGCTGCACAGATCGCTACAGTTGCTTGCTGTTGCAATTTGGCACATCAGAGAAAAAACTGGGTTTGGTTTTTCACATCATATA
>NW_026549812.1:0-1032 GCF_027596085.1 Anoplopoma fimbria | reverse complement strand
AATAATGACTTATTATCTCTCAATAATGACTAATTATCTCTAAATGACTAATTATCTCTCAATAATAACTAATTATCTCTCAATAATGACTTATTATCTCTCAATGATGACTAATTATCTCTCAATATGAATTATTATCTCTCAATAATGACTAATTATCTCTCAATAATGACTTATTATCTCTAAATAATGACTTATTATCTCTAAATAATGACTAATTATCTCTAAATAATGACTTATTATCTCTAAATGATGACTTATTATCTCAAAATAATGACTTATTATCTTTAAATAATGACTAATTATCTCTAAATGATGACTTATTATCTTTAAATAATGACTTATTATCTCATAATAATGACTTAATATCTCTAAATAATGACTTATTATCTCATAATAATGACTTAGTATCTATAAATAATGACTTATTATGTCAATCGGATGACTTAATATATTAATATAATGACCTAATATGTCAAAATAATGACTTAGTATCTCAAAATAATAAAAAACTTCAAGTGAACACTTGTAAGTGAGAAGGTATTTTAGTGAAGTGTGATTTTAAATCTTTAATATTAAACAGTATTCATGCTAACGGCTTATGCTAACCACCTGATAGTTTGTCACATCTTCCAATCACAACGATCCAATCATACATCACCAAACCAACAGGTTGGAAACACCCAGGGCCTTCTGTCCCCTGAGCTGCTCTCCTCAGGCAGGCTGCAGGAATGTCAATCGGCCTGTCGGGTTCCCTGAACTCACCAAACCAGACAGTTCTCAGGAGGAAGTTCTTTATTTCACACGTCTAGAACCTCCTCCTGACTTTGAGGTTTCTTACTGAAGCCCATATATGACAATTTATGAACCATAAGAAGAAGAGATCGTTTTCAGAAGGAGCCATGTTGACATGTGAAGTGAACACAGACGTAAAAAACAACGTTCATTATGGACCGTTTCTACCGGCTGGGTCAGGTCCAGACTGTGTCCAGACTGTGACCAGTTTATCACCAGTTAAGGACCAGTTTGGGA
>NW_026549811.1:0-1128 GCF_027596085.1 Anoplopoma fimbria | reverse complement strand
TCAATAATGACTAATTATCTCTCAATAATGACTTATTATCTCTAAATGACTTATTATCTCTCAATAATGACTAATTATCTCTCAATGATGACTAATTATCTCTCAATAATGACTAATTCTCTCTCAATAATGACTAATTCTCTCTCAATGATGACTAATTATCTCTCAATGATGACTAATTATCTCTCAATAATAACTAATTATCTCTCAATAATGACTTATTATCTCTAAATAATGACTTATTATCTCTAAATGATGATTATCTCTCAATAATGACTTATTATCTTTAAATAATGACTAATTATCTCTAAATGATGACTTATTATCTTTAAATAATGACTTATTATCTCATAATAATGACTTAATATCTCTAAATAATGACTTATTATCTCATAATAATGACTTAGTATCTATAAATAATGACTTATTATGTCAATCGGATGACTTAATATATTAATATAATGACCTAATATGTCAAAATAATGACTTAGTATCTCAAAATAATAAAAAAACTTCAAGTGAACACTTGTAAGTGAGAAGGTATTTTAGTGAAGTGTGATTTTAAATCTTTAATATTAAACAGTATTCATGCTAACGGCTTATGCTAACCACCTGATAGTTTGTCACATCTTCCAATCACAACGATCCAATCATACATCACCAAACCAACAGGTTGGAAACACCCTGGGCCTTCTGTCCCCTGAGCTGCTCTCCTCAGGCAGGCTGCAGGAATGTCAATCGGCCTGTCGGGTTCCCTGAACTCACCAAACCAGACAGTTCTCAGGAGGAAGTTCTTTATTTCACACGTCTAGAACCTCCTCCTGACTTTGAGGTTTCTTACTGAAGCCCATATATGACAATTTATGAACCATAAGAAGAAGAGATCGTTTTCAGAAGGAGCCATGTTGACATGTGAAGTGAACACAGACGTAAAAAACAACGTTCATTATGGACCGTTTCTACCGGCTGGGTCAGGTCCAGACTGTGTCCAGACTGTGACCAGTTTATCACCAGTTAAGGACCAGTTTGGGAACAGTTGATGTCCAGATTGTGTCCAGATTGGGACCAGTTTGGATCCAGTTTATCACCAGTTTGGTTCCAGTTTGGGACCAGTTTGGGACCAGTTTA
>NW_026549810.1:0-1564 GCF_027596085.1 Anoplopoma fimbria | reverse complement strand
AGGAGTGGTGGGGGGGTGTAGGGCTTCATGGCCTGGAGATAGGAAGGAGCTGTTCCTCTCACTGCCCTGTAGGCACCAGAGTCTGTAGCTGGATGCTCCTACAGCAGGGGGGCAGTTATGTTTCCCAGGGGGCCAAATGAGCAACTGAAAATGTTTTGGAGGGCCGGGCCAAAATGCCGAACTCAATGATGCATAATATACATTTTATTTCTATATAAAAGCAGTAAATGGCATTGTTTTGACCGCTGGTAAGAGTGTATGTTATTATTTGGCAATTAAAAGGTGAGGTTAGCTTTCAAAAATATCATTTTATTCAAATAGAATTTCAAAATGATAAACAAAATGTGAAACATTTGACTCATTTTCAGTCACATTAATAACAAAGGGCATTTTGAGTTTCATATACTATTGAAACAAGGATGTTCTTAGCTTTCTAAAGACATCACATCATCTTTGTAGCCAAAATAAACAAGACATGTCACTGAACTGTGTCACTGTGTAAAGAAAAGTGTCCCAGTGTTGTAGCCTTTGTGACTTTACATGCCTATATTAAACATTTAATGCTCATTCCACTTGTTGTATATCTTTGCTAGTAAACCCGTTGATGTCCGCGCTCGTTCGGCATCTATGTGTCATCTCGTGATGCCGTTTCAGACTGTCCTCTTTAAACACCACATGCTACACACACACACACACACACACCACACACACACACACACACACACCACACACACACACACCACACACACACACACACACACACACACACACACACACACACACACCACACACACATACACACACACACACACACACACACACACACACACACACACACACACACACACACACACACACACACACACACACACACACACACACAGGTTCACCCTGACTTCATAAAGAAACATGAGTAGTAAACACTAGTTGTCCATATTTGTTTGAAAGTTCTGCTTTCGGCACCACTTTCCTCTTTCCTCTCATGAGCCCACATGTTCGCATGTTTCAGGGGTGACAGGCTGTCAATCACACGCATTTCACGTGCACAGTTGACGTGCACGATCGCGTGCACTGTGAGAATAAATGGGCTTCAAAATAAAAGCACTGCGGTTTTAGTCCACCCATAAGATAATTAGAAAATATGTTTTATTTTCTAATTATCATGTAATCTTTGGCGGGCCGGTCAGAACCATCCCCTGCACAATGCCCAGGTCTGTGCTACAGGGAGCCAGTGTGGAGAACGGAGAAGGGAAGTTGTGTGAGAGAACTTGGGTCATTGAACACCAGACGTGCTGCAGCTTTCTGGACGAGCTCCAGAGGTCTGATGGCCTGACGCCGGGGCTCCAGTAGTGAGTTGCAGTAGTCCAGGCGGGAGATGACCAGAGCCTGGATGAGCACCTGCACCGTCTCCTCAGTGAGGAAGAGGAGAATCCTCCTGATGTTGTAGAGGAGGAATCTGCAGGAGCCTGTGACCGATGCAATGTTTGCTGAGAACGACAGTTGGTCGTCCAGGGTCACACCCAGATTCCTCACAGTCCCAGTTAGCGTCACTACGGCATCATCA
>NW_026549809.1:0-2130 GCF_027596085.1 Anoplopoma fimbria | reverse complement strand
GCTTATTTATGAACTCTTGAAATATGATCTTCTTACCCTCTCGTTTTGTTCCTATATATAAAAAAATAAATCTGGCAAAATATGAGCACAATTGAACAATATTTAGAGGTAGCTCAATGACCGTGAAGTTTCTCATAATGGAACAAATAAAACAGTCAGCAGCATCTACCGCTGAGCTGAATTCATCTGATTCTGAAACCAACTTAGCAGAATATGGTGAAGAGATGGACATCACAATGCATACACCAAAAAGAAAGAGGGGGCGAAAAACTGTCATTACTCCAGAACTCGCAGCTGCTCTAGATCGCACAAAAGTGTCAGACCGCAAGGCTGCTTTTATCATAGCACAAACTGCCAAAAGCTTGGGGCAGAACATTGATGAACTTGCTCTAAACAGAGACTCAATTCGAAACAGAGTACAACACAGAGGCCAGAGAGCTGCAAACATAAAGGCCAAGTTTCAGGGTAACGTTCCCCTTGTTGTTCATTGGGATGGCAAACTGATTCCGGATCTAATTGGAAAAAAGAAGGTTGATCGTCTGCCAGTATTGGTTTCAGGGAAAGGAATTTCTCAGCTACTTACAGTTGCCAAGCTTCCATCCGGAACAGGCGAGGCTCAGGCTGCTGCTGTCTTCGGAGCCATTCAAGACTGGGGCTTAGCAGACAGCATCCGAGCTATGTGCTTTGACACCACCAGCTCAAACACTGGTCGGATTGCTGGTGCCTGTGTCCTTCTAGAGCAGAAGCTTAAGAAAGAGCTCTTGTCACTGGCTTGTAGGCACCACATTATGGAACTGATAATTGGTGCAGTGTTCCAAGTATGTATGGGAGCCACATCTTCTCCCGGGGTTCCACTCTTCAAACGGTTCCAGGAATACTGGGAATTTATTGACACAGCAAAGTATGAACCGGGGATTGCAGCCGATGATGTGGCAGGTCTTGTGGAAGACATTAAGCAAAGCACCATTGATTACGCCAACAAGCATCTTGAACAGAGTCTACCAAGAGATGACTATAAAGAATTCTTGGAACTCGTGGTTGTGTTTCTCGGTGCTGCTCCTGCACGAGGAGTGCGATTCATGTCACCTGGTGCAATGCACCACGCCCGTTGGATGTCCAAAGTTCTATACAGTCTCAAGATCTGGATGTTCAAGGCTCAGTTCAAACTGACTCCCGCAGAAGAGAGAGGGTTACGTGATGTGTGTGTGTTCGCAGTACGTGTCTACCTGAAAGCCTGGATCTCTGCTCCTCAGGCATCAGGTGCTCCTTCCAATGACCTGCTGCTACTTAAGTCACTGCTTGAATACTCATCAATCCATTCAGCCATTTCAAAGTCAACATCACGCAAGTTTTCCAAACACTTATGGTACTTGTCACAGGAACTTGTTGGCTTGGCTTTCTTCGACAGTCGGGTCAGTTCGTCAACCAAGAGACGGATGGTTAGTGCCATGCAGAATGAAGAAAACCAAGAGCACGATCATTCCAAGCCAATCACTGTTCATCTGGATTCATTCAATGACAAGAACTTAGAAGACTTTGTCACAGCGAAGTCAATGAAACTGATCAGAATCATGGAACTTCCAGATGGATTTCTCGCGGTTGATCCGGACTTGTGGCAGGACAGAGATGATTACAAGCAGGCTACAGAAGCAGTCAAGTCTCTTAATGTTGTCAATGACCAAGCTGAACGTGGAGTGGCACTCATTCAGGAGTACAGTGGATTACTAACCTGTGATGAAACGCAGCTGCAATTCCTGCTGCAAGTTGTTGAGGACCATCGCAGATTGTATCCTGATAGCAGGAAACAGACTCTGTCCGGGCTGCCATGAAAACAATAAATCTAGAGTTTGCTGGACACTGATATTAGTTGTCAGAAACTGAACAAGAATTCACTATTACTGTGTTCAAAATAAATAGTGTTGTTTAAAATAAATTTGTAGAAATACTCCTAAAAGTTGTGTAATTCGTTGCATTTTTATAAATTTCGTAATCTTTGAGGCACTTGAGCTACCCCTAAACATAAGAATTTATTGTTCAAACTTTGCATAGAGTGTTTTTTTATTATGCCGCACAGATTAGGGGGGTAAGACTTAAAAAAAAAAAAAGGGAAAAAAAAATGTATTAGTTTAA
>NW_026549807.1:0-1120 GCF_027596085.1 Anoplopoma fimbria | reverse complement strand
TTTTATTATATATATTATTTTTAAATTCATGTCACAGTCGCGTGCAGTGACGTCACGTCATGATGTTTTCACGGATGTTTATCTGGACGGCTCATCCTCCTGTATACCGGTGTGCCGGATTACCGGCGTTTTTCACGGTACCGGTACCGTGGATCGAGTGGCTCAACCTCCTCTAGCTAGCATAGCTAGAGGAGGTTGAGCCGTCTGGGAGCTAGAGGAGGCGTCCCGGTAGAATCCCGTGACCGGGAAATAGGTTCCGGGATCACCGCGCATTGCATGCCGGGTAGATTTTTTTTTTTAATGTTTTTTCATCTTTATTTAATGTTTCATTCTCTTTAAATGTTATTATATTTTTTTTTTAAATTCACTAACTTTATTGAGACATTTGTTCATACATATAAAACACAATATATTTATATATATATATTTAAATTTTCAAGTTCTTATTTTTAAGATCTTAAGTTGATGCCAAAGGCTGCAATATCATCTATTATCTTTATTTAATGTTTTATTCTCTTTATTTAATTAATGTTTCATTATCTTTATTTAATGTTTCATTTTCTTTATTTAATGTTTCATTCTCTTTATTTAATCTTTTATTTTCTTTATTTAATGTTTTATTCTCTTCATTTAATTAATGTTTCATTATCTTTATTTAATGTTTCATTCTCTTTATTTAATGTTTTATTATATATATATTTTTTTAAATTCACTAACTTTATTGAGACATTTGTTCATACATATAAAACACAATATATTTATATATTATGTATATATTTAAATTTTCAAGTTCTTATTTTTAAGATCTTAAGTTGATGCCACGAAGGCTGCAATATCATCTATTATCTTTATTTAATGTTTTATTTTCTTTATTTAATGTTTCATTCTCTTTATTTAATCTTTCATTTTCTTTATTTAATGTTTTATTATCTTTATTTAATGTTTCATTTTCTTTATTTAATGTTTCATTCTCTTTATTTAATTAATTTTATTTTCTTTTCTTTATTTAATGTTTTATTCTCTTCATTTAATTAATGTTTCATTATCTTTCATTTAATTAATGTTTCATTATCTTTATTTAATGTTTCATTCTCTTTATTTAATGTTTTATTATATATAT
>NW_026549806.1:0-883 GCF_027596085.1 Anoplopoma fimbria | reverse complement strand
ACGGATGTTTATCTGGACGGCTCATCCTCCTGTATACCGGTGTGCCGGATTACCGGCGTTTTCACGGTACCGGTACCGGTGGACCGACCGGCTCAACCTCCTATAGCTAGCATAGCTAGAGGAGGTTGAGCCGTCTGGGAAACTAGAGGAGGCGTCCCGGTAGAATCCCGGTGACCGGGAAATAGGTTCCGGCGATCACCGCGCATTGCATGCCGGGTAGATTTTTTTTTTTTTTATTTTTTTAAATTCACTAACTTTATTGAGACATTTGTTCATACATATAAAACACAATATATTTATATATAATGTATATATTTAAATTTTCAAGTTCTTATTTTTAAGATCTTAAGTTGATGCCACGAAGGCTGCAATATCATCTATTATCTTTATTTAATGTTTTATTATCTTTATTTAATGTTTCGCGTTTGTCACAGTCGCGGTGCAGTGACGTCACGTCATGATGTTTTCACGGATGTTTATCTGGACGGCTCATCCTCCTGTATACCGGTGTGCCGGATTACCGGCGTTTTCACGGTACCGGTACCGGTGGACCGACCGGCTCAACCTCCTATAGCTAGCATAGCTAGAGGAGGTTGAGCCGTCTGGGAAGCTAGAGGAGGCGTCCCGGTAGAATCCGGTGACCGGGAAATAGGTTCCGGCGATCACCGCGCATTGCATGCCGGGTAGATTTTTTTTTTTTTTTTAAATTCACTAACTTTATTGAGACATTTGTTCATACATATAAAACACAATATATTTATATATATATGTATATATTTAAATTTTCAAGTTCTTATTTTTAAGATCTTAAGTTGATGCCACGAAGGCTGCAATATCATCTATTATCTTTATTTAATGTTTTATTCTCTTTATTTAATGTTTC
>NW_026549805.1:0-9183 GCF_027596085.1 Anoplopoma fimbria | reverse complement strand
TGAGTCTTTTACCTTGTGGTCAATGTGCATTGCAATTTTAGTGATTTTTGTTTGCTTCTCCAATCCTGTGTCTTTGCCTCTGCCTGCAGTTTTGTAGCTAATTTAACTGATTGGCTATACCTTTTACTGCCAACTATTGGATGCATAGTAGACGTCTATTAGACGTTCACGTTTAGACCACATTTAGACGTGATTTGCAATAGTGCATTTGTAATCCTCTCTACGTTGTGCTAATAATGTTATATCATCATTTTAGAGCTTACTATGAAACCACATCCACATTTCTCAGTTGAAAGCCAATATTGAAAATCACGTCTAAATGTGGTCTAAACGTAAGCGTCTAATAGACGTCTACAAATAGATGTTGATTAAACTTTCACTTTTGAACCACTTTTAGACGTCTTTTAGACGTCTTTTGAACCTCAAAATGCTCACAGTAAAATAAGTATTAAACACGTAGTCATAGAAACACATTACCAGTTTACATTGACAGGACAAATAAGACCATCTGACACAGGCAACAATTAATTTGTTTTTATTCATACAACTACAATGAAATTGAACAAACACACAACAGAATCTCCGTTTCTTCTTTAAATGTGGTTGTCAAAGCCTCCAGGAGCCGGTTTCAGATGATCTGCCATAATTCAGATGGATGTCTGTAAATTAAACAAGAATTATAAAACATATTCACTGTTGAACGTCTTTTCACTGGTGACCATAGCCGTTTTTTAAACGTCTTTTCAACGGAAAGATGCTCACTGACATATTACTCATTATAATACTTTATATTGTTTGTAAGTTGCTCTATGCCAAACAACAATGTTCTGAACGTCTTCTTGTTTGTTCATACATTTGTTTTACTCACTCCCTCCCCATTTAAACTGTGTACAGACCCACTAGCTCTCTGTAATGTATTTTAGATGTAAAATGGCCTAAAACTCCCTTTATATCAATGAACTACATGACAGCCCATAAAGACAGTCAACATTAACTTACACATATTAATGTTTACTGTTGGTCCATGTAGCAGTAGCTACAAGCTAGCAGGCTAATGCTACAAGCTAGCACGCTAACGCTACAAGCTAGCAGCCTCGCCTGCATCGTGATATTAATGATGCTAATTTCACTTTGAATAACTGAATCCAGTAGTTCAAGTACTTACACAGTGTGTGCAGCGTGAAGCCTCGGGTTCATCAGCCCGTTCCTGTCGTTGTGTCTCGTGAGTCTCGCTCCGTGAGTCTCGGCCGTTCCTCTCGTGTAGTGAAGTTCCAAACTCTAGTCTAAGTACTTGAGCATGCGCGTTACAGCTGTAAGCGAACTTTCTTATTTCAGAGTAATGTATAAAAATGACCGGATTACGACGTCTAGAAGAAATCACGTCTTCGTGTAGACGTGATTTAAACAACCAGTTGTATACTTTACATAAATACTATAATATATATAATATGTAAATATCGTCTCTCTTACAGCCTTACATTACAACAGAACACATTATCAACTAAATGGTGTTTTGTGACATGTTGAAGTTGTAACCATGTTTTAGCCGGTTGAAAAGACGGCTAAAAGACGTCTATGGACCTGATTTCAACCAGTTTTAGACCAGATTTAGACGTCTAAATCCCGTCTAGTGCTCACTGGGTGATTTTGGCTTGCCTACGGATAAAGCCGTCAAGGTCTTTAAAGTTGACCTTTCTGTCTTGCTGTTCCTGGATGTCACATGCTACCATATTTCTCTCAACGTTTAATGTAGCTTTGTGCCAATAGCTTTAATATTAGCAGCATTGTTGATTTCTTCCAGGTAGCTAATGTCCATCATGGCATTGCAGCATCCAGTAAGGAAAGCTTTAAGAATTCAGCCAAACTGTTCTTTGATAAGCTGCACAGCTCAATATGGTCAAAATTTATATTTCCACAGTGTCTGCAGAAGAGCAAACCACGCTCATCATCAATGGATGGCCTATTATTATTATCAGTACGGTCCTCTACTCCAGTGGTTCTCAACCTTATTTCAGTGATGTACCCCCTGTGAAATATTTTTTCAGCCAAGTACCCCTAACCAGCGCAAAGCATTTTTGGTTGAAAAAAAGATGTAATACACAGCGCTGTGCCATCAGTGTCAACACTGACGATTGAACATTGAACATTGTTGCATTGAACTGAGTGCTTTTGCAATTACATTTTAGTGAGAAACTTGTGCTTCACTGAGAATCTTTGTCAGTCTTGGTGGCAGGGAGGCAACTGCTGTGATCAAGCTCTTCTCCAGGCACAGTCTGTTTCTCTGCTTTGTTTTGATCACAGTCATTGCAGGAGGCCTCACATAAATATGTGGAGGCAAAGGGTAGTAGCTGCTCCAAAGCTTTCTGTCCCAGGTCAGGGTGCTCGTAACGCTGCCTGAAACAAGCGTGCGTTACGTGGCCTTGACTTTATGAAGTTGATCACTTTGATGCTGTCGTTCAAAACGTCATGTAACACAGGGCTCATTTTCCTTGACGCCAATGCTTCCCTGTGTATGACACAGTGGGTCCACTTCACGTCCGGGTTTTCTTTTTTAATGCGCGCTATGAGTCCTCGCGCGCTGCCCGTCATTGATGCTGCTGCGTCCGTGCAGATGCTGCTGCAGGATTTCCAGCTCATGCCGTTCTCACAGAAGAAGGTATTGACAACATCACAATGTCCTCTCCTGTTGTTTTCCCTCCAATGCTTTGCGGAATAGTATGTGCTCATAAATGTCGTCAGTATCGATGTATCTTACAAAAGCAACAAGTTGTGCATTTCCACTAACATCTGTGGATTCATCCAGCTACAGTGAAAAACAGTCGCTAAGTTTTCCCACAACTTGCTCGACAATGTCTGTTCCCATTTTATCTACTCTGCGACACACAGAGTCATTTGACAAAGGCACAGTCTTTAATTTCTCCGCTGCGTTTGTGTCCAGCATGGTCTCAGCCAGCACAACGGCGAAGGAGCAGGTCTTCGGCTATAGTGAACGGTTTCTTGGCTTTAGCTATGAGCAAAGACACCGCATAAGAGGCCTCCAGGGCTTTGGCTGATGTCGTGGAGGCTTTCCGCATCATGTCTTGAGATGACCTGAATTCAGAAAGTTTCCTCTTAAAAAACTCAGGTGGCTTACCAACATGACTTGCATGTTTTGTCTTGAGATGCCGCTGAAGATGTGCTGGCTACATGCCACTGTTGGCTAATCTCCCCCACAGAAGAAACACAAAGCCTTGGGTGGGTTGCAACTCGTGGACGTAAATCCCATTAAAACATATTCTTCTGAATATTGACGTAATTTTTCCGGCTCTGGTTTCGCCTTCTGGTTTCTTGTCCCTCCATGTTTTCAGCAGCATTGCTGCTACGCTTCAACCACGACTCCATTGTTTGAGTTTTCAAGGCAGCAGTGATTGACAGGTGATGGCAGGTGGTGTGTGCCAGGTTGGGACAAACCATCCTGGTATCGGGGAGACTGGGTTTTTAGGATAATGAAATTGAATAGCCTACTGAATGTAACATTCAGTTACACTTGTATTTTATTGAATATTTATTAAATAACTATTTTTAAAGGATTTTTGAATGGATGCTAATTTTAAATATATTTTTAAAAAATCTCACGTACCCCTGGACTGCCTTCGCGTACCGTACCCCCATTTGAGAACCACTGCTCTACTCCATGCTAAAAGGCCCTTATGAACAGATGGTAATCAAGCAGGTCACCTTTAATAGTGGGAATGTCCAATGAATGTCCAAAGTCGATCCTTTGTGCTGCTTCATCATTAGCTCTGAGATATTAGCTTGCTGCTGCATAACAATATGTAGTGTCTCCACAACATTGCCACTGATAGCAGAATTCCTGGCTGCTGCACTGAACTATAATCCAAAGGAAGATAATCACTTGGCTGTGATGGAAAGTCATTTAAGATGGACTGGATCAATCATCCACATGGCTGCGATGCTCATGACTTTGGCTCTTGATGCTAAGTTTTCTCTTACATGGTTTATTCCTTGTGTTGAATTTATTGTCGACATGCGCCCAGTCTCAAAATCTTCTAACCCTTTAAGCTTAGCAACTGAAGGTGCTAAAGCAATTTTCAGTCCTCTCTTTGGGCCTTTAATTCAGCTTCCTGCCTTTCCAAGTCTTGTTTTCGTTTTAATGCAGAAGCCTTAGCTAGCAGTGCAGCTCTTTCCAATTATGCATTAAGGCAGATAGATGATTCTGTGGATGACACAGAACTCCCACTTTCCAATCCATGTTTACTACTCTTTCTACTCATGGCAGACAGTATTGTGGATATTCATCATCACAAAACTTTTCTTGCTCAGCATTTTCCTCAAACAACTCTATCAATCTTTCAGTTTTATCAATGAAAATGTTGGCCCTTGTGCTTTAGGTTCAAACAACAAAGCTTGTCTTATATATATTTCTCCTAAGTAAAGAACTGAGGAGGAATATATATACAGTTTTGTTTTACAGTGCTAACATTAGCATCCTCGTTCTGCAGTCGTTCTATATCCCTCATTTTGCTTGTTAGCTGAGCTAGCTTAATCCCTCTTTGCTGTATTATCTTATTCCTTGTTTCGTCTACAGCCTTTTTGTCATTTTCAATTGCCTTCTCCCTATGACAAAGTCTTCCTCCGTTCTTTACATAATAGCATTTAAATCAGGCCCCTTTTGCTTCACAGTAACACTGTTAATACACCTTACCCACATAAACCTGATTGGCAGTGCCTTGAGTCACGCTATTGGCAGAACGCTCCACAATCATCAGTATGATGCAAGTTAGATTATATACACTTAGGTGTATTTCTACAAAATTTCTACAATAACAAATGATCACACAACAGTCAAAGTACAAAAGGTCTGATTAAAGTTTAAAATATGTAAATTATAAATATGTTTTTAACTGTAAATTGAATGTTGTATTAAGATATACTCTATTATTTTAAGCAGTTGAACCTGCAGCCATTTTGTATAGCTATTAAAGTGAGGTTATGTATGTGTGTACATGGTTTGTTGTGGCCACAGGAGCAGACACAAGGGTTCTCTCGTCTTCATGGAAACAGTTAAATTATTCAGATAAATGAGCCGCCCTCATAAGTGCCCCTGCAGTCTGCAGCTCAGCTGAGGAGACTGCCTGTCTATGCCTTTCAGCTGCTACTACAGACATTTACATCAATAAAAACACAGACACAATACTTCAAGCCTATATTTCTACAGGAAGATTTATTCTTCACAAATCCTACTTCCGGTATCAAACATATCTGTCATATACTAATGGCTTTAGCTTCAGTCCCTGGCCATTTAACAACACTGAGTTGAATATACCAGTTTCTCCACGGGTTAATTTACTAACAAAAACACAACTCAGTTGGGCTACTTAGACCTGTTAAACACATTCCTTCAAATATAAAACATATATCCCACCTTTTCTACAAAAACTAATTATAACACACTGAGTTCAAGTAAAAAATACTTTCCCACTCCTTGTAATGGGTGCTGTCCTTTGTAAAGTTTTAGCCGCTATGCGCATTTGCCATTTTCTGTGCGGAATTACATTCCAATAGCGTTATTCTGTTTATTTTTGTTTGACCACTACCAGGAAATAACTTCTTGACTGAAAACTGCTTCATACATTTATGTTCACAGTGAATTCAAAAGTTTCTCAGTGTTCTTGGGTTAGCTTTCCCCACCTGCTACTCCACACTACACTAGTGCAGTACTCAGGATATAGGTCAACAGGTTATTATCTGTATAGACGGTGAAGGTTGGAGCATAATACAGATAATCCCGGAATTTGTCGCAGATAGCCCATTAGTGTCAGAAACTCGAGTTTACAGGAGTGTAGGTGGTAATTCCTCTCGGCAGGTGTCAATGTTCTGGACCCATACCTGAATACAGGCAGCTTGTTGTCCTGGCGTTGGTATAACACTACCCCCAAGCCTTCGTTTGATGCATCTGTGTGCAATACAATCAAGAGATCACAGTTTGGGTAAGCTAAGATGGGAGGGTTAGTCAGCATATCTACAAACCTTGATACTCAACTCTGGTGTTCCATAGTCCAAGTCATGGGTGTGCGGGAGGGGAGTTGTCCCTTGGTTTCGTTCTTCAATCGACCTTTACCCTTGCTGGTCTTGGGTTTGGTCGTCTCACTCATCTCGGCTAGGAGTTCAAACAGGGGCCTCAACAGTCGTGAAAAGTCTTGGAAAATTACAGGTAATAATTTAGGAATCCAAATAGCATCCGGACCTCCCCAACTGTGCAAGGTTTCCTCTCCTTCCGGTCAATCCGGATCCCTTCCCTGACACCATCCGCCCCATGTAGCGGATCTATTTATTAAAAAGTTCACACTTGTTGGATGGAGATTGATGCCGTGTTGTCTCTTCCGGCCGAGCATTTGTCTGAGGTGGTCCACATGTTCATCGAAAGTTTTGGAGTAGCACAGGACATCATCCAAATATGGCACACAGCATTCATTTCTAATGCCCTCAGACACTCCCTGTCACAGTCACGCCTGTTCACTCTTCCTGCACTCTGTCTATTTCTCTCAGCTCACAGCCCCCGCTCTCTCACCACACTCTCCCTCACTCACCTAATCAGCCTCATGCAGTGCACCTGTCTGCCACACCCACCTCGTCAGCACCATCACTCTCACCTGCTCACTCTGCTGCACTACTCACCTCAGTATAAATACCCCAGTCTCACACACACTCACTGCCAGATCGTTGTAAAACTTCCTTAAGCAGCCTAGTCGGAATCGGGTCTAAGAGACAGGTGGAAGGTTTAGACTTAGAGATAGTTAAAGTCAATTGTTGAAGGTCGATGGGTGAAAAGCCATCTAAATATATTTCAGGTTCTACAGCTATGGATCGATGGGTACTGGTTGAGGGCAGTAGATTATACATTTTTTCTCTAATAGTTAGAATCTTATCATTAAAGAAGTTCATGAAGTCACTACTACTGAGGTTTATAGGAATACACGGCTCAACAGAGCTGTGACTCTCTGTCAGCCTGGCTACAGTGCTGAAGAGAACCCTGGGGTTGTTCTTATTTTTCTCTATTAATGCTGAATAATAGGCTGCTCTAGCATTACGGAGTGCCTTCTTATATATTTTAAGACTGTCTCGCCAGACTAACATCCACATTGGTGGAACGCCATATCCTTTCAAGTTTTCACGATATTTGCTTTAAATCGCGGGTTTGAGGGTTATACCATGGAGCAAACCTCCTTTCTTTTATTAGCTTCTTTTTTAGAGGAGCTATAGAGTCTAGTGTCATTCGCAGTGAGCATGCAGCACTATCAACAAGATGGTCAATCTGAGACGGACTAAAGCTAGCGTAAGAGTCCTCCGTTATATTGAGCAATGGTAATGAATAAAACCCTGAAGAAATCGCTTCTTTAAATTTAGCTACAGCATTATCAGATAGACATCTAGTGTAGAAACTTTTGCCTAATGGCGTACACTCTGGTAGAACAAATTCAAAGGTTATTAGAAAATGGTCCGATAAGAGAGTTCTGTTGAGAGACAATTACATTTTCTATCTCAATACCGTATACCAGAACAAGGTCGAGGGTATGGTTAAAAGAGTGAGTCGGTTTATGTACACGCTGACAGAAGCCAATAGAATCTAGTAATGAACCAAACGCAGTACTAAGGCTATCATTATCCACATCCACATGAATATTAAAATCCCCTACAATAATAACTTTATCTGTCTTAAGGACTAAACTAGATAAAAACTCTGAGAATTCAGATAGGAATTCAGAATACGCACCTGGTGCACGGTACACTATAACAAATAAAATTGACTTTAATGCTTTCCCGCTCGGGTTTGAAAGACTAAGAACAAGGCTTTCAAATGAGTTGTAATTTAATTTAGGTTTAGGGTTTATTAATAGGCTTGAGTCAAAGATAGCTGCTACTCCACCTCCTCGGCCTGTGCCTCGAGGAATATGAGTATTAATATAACTTGGAGGAGTTGATTCATTTAGGCTAACGTACTCTTCATGACACAGCCAGGTTTCAGTAAGACAAAATAAATCAATATGATTATCTGATATTAAATCATTTACAAGTACACCCTTAGATGACAGAGATCTAATATTTAAGAGTCCACATTTAACTGTCCTGTTTTGATGCACTGTTGCATCGGTTGCCTTAACTTTTATTAAGTTAGTTAGTTAGTTAATAATCCAGAGTAATATCCTTGATTTTGCTGTGAACATGATGTCGATGCAGGATAAGCTCAACGAGTTTGTCTCGTAGGGATACATATGCGTTTGCAAGTAGGGCTGGGAATCGATCCGAATTTCCTGGATCGATCCGATTCCGATTCATAAGGTCACGATCCGATTCGATCCACGATTCGATCCGATTCGATTCGATATCGATCTATTTACAGACATAATGCAAATAAATACTGTCCCATAGACAAAACAGCTCCATGTGTTTGTGATTGTATCTGTGTACGTGTAAGAGGGACACAGAGAGAGAAGAGTCAAGAATCAAGTATTTATTTTAGACAAAAATCCAAGTATTATTTGAAATTTAAGTAACATATCCATGGCAGAATTAAAACAATGACCAGAACTAAACAACAATGACCAAATAAAATATAAATAAATTACAATTAAATGGCCCTCTATATTAGAAAACTTATTATAAGTGTGCTAGATGGTAATAACATAGGCCTACCCATGGCAGGAGTAAAACAATAGACAGGAACTAACCAACCAGCTCAGCCACAAGAACAAAGTGAAAAAATTATGCCTGACTGAGAAGAGTCCTAGTCTTCAGGAATTGTGTAATTTTTCTGGAGAAAAAGGAGCTGGTCAACATGCTGTGGAGTGAGGCAGCTCCTTTGAGCACTAACAATGTCTCCAGCTGTTGAGAAAACTCGTTCAGATGGGACACTGGTCCCAGGTATGCAAAGATATTGCTTTGCAAGGCCTGCCAAAAGAGGGAAATCCTCTGCATGCACCTGCGGTGACGCTTCAGCCATCTCGCTAGCTTAAGTTTCGGTTTCGTTTAGCGGGCACTCGCTTTTTATAGTGCGCCTTGCGCGTCAAAGAAAATAGTGCCTTTAGTCACCTGGAAAAGATCGATCCAGACATTTTTGGATCGATATCGTGCTTTTTGAGCGTGAATCGATATCGGATCGCGGATCGATTTTTTGAACACAGC
>NW_026549804.1:0-1399 GCF_027596085.1 Anoplopoma fimbria | reverse complement strand
AACAAAAAAATTATATTAGTTAATAGTCTAATAGTTCGGTTTTTATTAGAGATATCATACACATACAGTACCATACATCGGTCACTGCCTGATTTTGTTAATGTTGCTATTGTATTTCAAATGCCGTCTTTCAACGTTTTAAAAAAACGTCAGCTCAATAATAAAATTCACCTCTTTAGGATTGGCGGAGGCATAACTCTCTAGACATAAACCAACTATATGGTGGCAAGTTACCACTAGAGTGGTTTCCTACGGCACGACTGGACCCCAAAGTCATCATACACTAAATGTGAGGGTGTCAAAGCTGAGGGGCTGTAAAGCAACACATGAAACCTGAGACAAAGGGTCATCAAAACACATTGCATCGCTTGCAAGGGTCCAAAAGGTTTGAACAACAAGATAAAGAAGAGAAACTATGTTGTTTTTTGTCGTTTGGGTGAAGCTAGGTAAATCCACTGTGAGGAGTCACAGCAACACACTCAGCTGTCATCCCATTCAAAGCTGCTATGACCTACTAGTAGATTAATATTGTGTCAACAGGATATTGATAGAGGTAAAATAACAGACTTGTGTTTGTGAATACAGGGTGGTCAGGCCTTCAACCTCCTAAGGCCTCCAGCCTCAATCTGGCCATCATCTCAGCTGGGAATGCAGCATCATGATTGGTGAGCTGCCTTCCTGCCCTCTTACCATTCTGATCCCATGGGTGTGGGAGCAGGGCTGAGGGACGTAGGAGAGATGAAGTAGGTCAGACAAAATGAGGCCATGCAGGGCTTGAACTATGAAGCAGGACCTCCCGCCTGGCAGAGAGTTGTCCAGCCTATCTGCCACGGCACGCATGCAACAGGCCAAGACAGCTGGCATAGGTTTCCATTAGAGAGACTCCCCAGTTTGTTTACAGTATGCACTAAAGCACAAACGATGATTCTATACGTTTGTGTTTTTCGGAATTTGTTCAGTCAACTTGAGAGACCTTGCTTGAGTAATCTTTCACAGTAAATATATCTTGATTTATATATTTTGATCTCAAGAGATCCCTACTTCCTTTTATTTATGTTCTGATGAGAGGCTCTGAAATATGAGATTTGAGAGTTGCCAGCTTAACAGTGTTACACTGAAGAGCTCTGTAATAAGAAGGAATGGGTGTGGCTTTGACTACTGCTTACATTCAAAATGCTGCTGTTAAAAGTATGACTTTGTAGCAAGACTTTGTCACTTATGAAAAAAGAGTGAAGGTGATCTTCCTCTTACAAATGATAAGTCGTGTCAAATTGATAAGCAAACAAAACACAATACAAACCATGTGTTTTTTAGCTACAGTTGCTTTTGGTGACTGCATTTAAAATACACACCAAACACTTTTAAAGGGCCAGTGTTTAGCATTTCCAGGAATATAGTA
>NW_026549803.1:0-3140 GCF_027596085.1 Anoplopoma fimbria | reverse complement strand
GCTGCATGGTGGTGTAGTGGTTAGCACTGTCGCCTCACAGCAAGAGGGGCCCGGGTTCAATTCCCGGGCTGGACAACCTTCTGTGTGGAGTTTGCATGTTCTCCCGTGTCAGCGTGGGTTCTCTCCGGGTTCTCCGTCTTCCTCCCACAGTCCAAAGACATGCAGGTTAGGTTAATTGAGGACTTGAAATTGCCCGTAGGTGTGGATGTGAGTGTGAATGGTTGTCTGTCTCTATATGTCAGCCCTGTGATAGGCTGGCGACCTGTCCAGGTGAACCCTGCCTTCACCCAATGACAGCTGGGATCGCTCCAGCACCCCCGCGACCCTTAACTGGATAAGCGGTTTACGGGAAGATGGATGGATGGATGTAAGAAACAAACAAAAAGATTCTGTCCTAGTGGTATCTGTCCATTCAGATAGAGATATCATACACATACAGTACCATACATCGGTCATCTGCTGATTTTGTTAATGTTGCTGTTGTATTTTCAAAATGCCGTCTTTCAATGTTTTAAAAAACGTCAGCTCAATAAAATTCACCTCTTTAGGATTGGAGTGGAGGCATAACTCTCAGACATAAAACCTCAACTATATGGTGGCAAGTTACCACTAGAGTGGTTTCCTACGGCACGGACTGGACCCCAAAGTCATCATACACTAAATCTGAGGGGTGTCAAAGCTGAGGGGCTGTAACACATGAAACCTGAGACAAAGGGTCATCAAAACACATTGCATCGCTTGCAAGGGTCCAAAAGGTTTGAACAACAAGATAAAGAAGAGAAACTATGTTGTTTTTTGTCGTTTGGGTGAAGCTAGGTAAATCCACTGTGAGGAGTCACAGCAACACACTCAGCTGTCATCCCATTCAAAGCTGCTATGACCTACTAGCAGATTAATATTGTGTCAACAGGATATTGATAGAGGTAAAATAACAGACTTGTGTTTGTGAATACAGGGTGGTCAGGCCTTCAACCTCCTAAGGCCTCCAGCCTCAATCTGGCCATCATCTCACCTGGGAATGCAGCATCATGATTGGTGAGCTGCCTTCCTGCCCTCTTACCATTCTGATCCCATGGGTGTGGGAGCAGGGCTGAGGGACGTAGGAGAGATGAAGTAGGTCAGACAAAATGAGGCCATGCAGGGCTTGAACTAGAAGCAGGACCTCCCGCCTGGCAGAGAGTTGTCCAGCCTATCTGCCACGGCACGCATGAAACAGGCCAAGACAGCTGGCATAGGTTTCCATTAGAGGTACTCCCCAGTTTGTTTACAGTATTCACTAAAGCACAAACGATGATTCTATACGTTTGTGTTTTTTCGGAATTTGTTCAGTCAACTTGAGAGACCTTGCTTGAGTAATCTTTCACAGTAAATATATCTTGATTTATATATTTTGATCTCAAGAGATCTCTACTTCCTTTTATTTATGTCCTGATGAGAGGCTCTGAAATATGAGATTTGAGAGTTGCCTGCTTAGCAGTGTTACACTGAAGAGCTCTGTAATAAGAAGGAATGGGTGTGGCTTTGACTACTGCTCTCACATTCAAAATGCTGCTGTTAAAAGTATGACTTTGTAGCAAGACTTTGTCACTTATGAAAAAAGAGTGAAGGTGATCTTCCTCTTACAAATGATAAGTCGTGTCAAATTGATAAGCAAACAAAACACACACTCAGGTTCAGACAATACAAACCATGTGTTTTTTAGCTACAGTTGCTTTTGGTGACTGCATTTAAAATACACACAAACACTTTTAAAGGGCCAGTGTTTAGCATTTCCAGGAATATGGTTGTCCAAGCTAGGCTGCACGGTGGTGTAGTGGTTAGCACTGTCGCCTCACATCAAAGAGGGTCAGGGTTCAATTCCCGGGCCGGACAGCCTTCTGTGTGGAGTTGCATGTTCTCCCGTGTCAGCGTGGGTTCTCTCCGGAGTTCTCCGGCTTCCTCCCACAGTCAGACATGAAGTTTAGGTTGTTGAAGACTCTAAATTGCCCGTAGGTGTGAATGTGAGCGTGAATGGTGTCTGTCTCTATGTGTCTGCCCTGTGATAGGCTGGAGACCTGTCAGGGTGTACCCTGCCTTCACTAATGACAGCTGGGATTGGCTCCAGCACCCCCGCGACCCTTAACTGGATAGCGGTTACGGAAGATGGATGGATGGATAGTTGTCAAGTTGTCTGTGTTTTTGCTGTTTTGTACTTTTTCCCCAACCCAGAAAGGAACTGACATCTATTGGAGGTACTCAACTAACTAGTTCTACTCAATGTAATGACTTGAGTCCCAGGCAGTAGCTAAGTTTTCACTTTTCTTTCCTTTTTATTTTTTCAGTTAAACAGTGGCTAAGCATATTTTCTCTTGCCATTAACCTTTAGGTAAAAAACCTTTAAAGATAAACAGAAACATAGAAAACACACATGAATATCAGCAATACACACAACAATAAGCCGACACCAACATGTGCAAAATAATTGACTTTCTCAGATATAAATTCTTGTACAAAATATACTGGAATTTTAAACTTAAAAGTACACAAACAACGCAGAAATTACATTTTTCAATTGTGGAACATTCAATAATAAAGTATTAAATGCATAAACCATCACTTATACAAAAATGGCTACTGCAGCCTCACCATCACCTTATTTCTAACAAGTGACAACTTAGTTTACAGTTCACGGTATAGGCAGACAACATTAGCGTCCCCACTTGCAACGAATGCTGCGGTTAGAAGCTATTAATAGCACAAACAACGTTACCGGAGCAGCGGCAGACTTTGATGGAAAAGATCGGAAGTAAGCCACATTCTCTTACCGGCTGCCTCTCCAGATTTCAAAGATGTTCAGTATGTACAATCCAAGAGTTTTTATTTCACGCATTTGCTGTGGTTTTCTAACAGCTCTCTTGTTCTCTCTCGTGCCTCCTTGAAGCTCAATTAAAACACCTGCTGCTCGTGTCTGCGTCGCGTGTATGACGTAGCTTATTTTTGCGTTGGTTAGAACTTTGCGTCAACCATTAGTTGAGCTGGTGAGTCCTTCAACTCCCAATTTAAAATTAAATCACTATTTTTTGTCCGTTAATTTCTTCTTTTTTTTCAGTGTATTTTCTTAAACCCCAAAGTAAAATTAAAACCACAGTTTGACTCGACAA
>NW_026549802.1:0-636 GCF_027596085.1 Anoplopoma fimbria | reverse complement strand
TGGATGTCATTTAGATTAGATAAGATTCTAATTTGAATTATCCCTGTGGGCTAATGTTGGAGCGAAGAGCTCGATTTATAGCTGATGATCATTAAACAAACCGTTGTGAGGGTTTAATTGCAAGGAAAAGCAAACAGTCGAAAGGGAAAAAGACAGGAATCCAGGCATTAAGATAACATGCTGTGGTGATTTCACCAGTGGCCTGAATTAAGCTGGCTAGATGGTGTTTGGCATTTTTTGAAGTAGGCCTATGTGTTTTACACATGCACTATATGTGTGTGTGTGTGTGTGTGTGTGTGTGTGTGTGTGTGTGTGTGTGTGTGTGTGTGTGTGTGTGTGTGTGTGTGTGTGTCAGGACTGCAACAAAGCCAGTGTATTACAGTTTTGGTATGAACCTGCAGTAATATAGTGAGTTCAAAATACCTGCCAACAACTCATAATATCATAAAAATATTTACACATGGCTTTGACAAGAGGCAATGGAAACATGATGTGCATGAAGCATCAACTCAAGTGTATTTATGTTGATTTTGCATAAGAAAAGCTGTATGGATATGGTTAAATTTGATAAAACTTTGCGAAACGTGCGAAAAGTTTTTTATGCTTGTGGTGTTTTTTGCCTTAGTCAGAACAGGG
>NW_026549801.1:0-2777 GCF_027596085.1 Anoplopoma fimbria | reverse complement strand
TGGCGGATTTAGTAATTTGGGGGCCCAAGGCGAACTTAGCTAGGGGGCCCTTCAAATCCGCTTCTTTTTAACACAAAGGGACCTGTCAATACTTGCACTAAATAAAGAGTAGAATGTGAGAAATAAGTCTCGGATATAACACCAGTGTATGTCAAAATGCAAAATATTTATTTTTTCAGTTTACAGTTACTTCTCACCGGTCTTCATACATCAGTGATGTGTAGATATCTGGAACTGCACCTTTAAAATAAACAACAAAGAAAATAAATACAAAACATATTAAGAGTTTAACTTTTTTCATATACAATATGATATAAAGTATGTACAAAAGTTCATACTGTATATCATCTTGTTTATGAAAATAAGAATACCTTTTGTCCACTTTTTTTGATAAAATGGGCATCAATTACCTTGGTTATCCAGCAGGACTTTTCTGGTAGATGTTAATGATGGACTTCTGTCTCTGTGACAAAATAACAGCAGGTTACTCAAGTAGTTACAGGAATTATATTGAAATGTACTGTAAAATGATTACCTTCTCTTCTTGTCCCTGTCTTTGTGCTCTCCTCCTTTCTCTCCTCCTGTGTCCCTCTATTTCTCTGCCTCTTCTTCCCTGTTATGCTTCTCTCTCCCTGGAATGTTATGTTCATGTCTTTCTTGTCTTTGTCCCTTACTTTCTCTTCATCTCTTCTGTCCCTGTCCTGCTCCTTTGTTCCTGTATTAGTCATACTCTTCTTTATTCATCTTCTTCTTTCCTGCGTTTCCTCCCGCTTTCTCCTTTTAATCGCCCCACTTGGATATTGTCGCTTCATTTTTACTGTCAACACAAATCGTACGTAGCACTTCACTTCACTTCACTTCCGTCTTTCGCGGTCTTTCGTCTTTCGCGGTCACTCATGGAATAGTCCATTATAACACGAAAGGGGAGGGGGGAGCGATAATACGATTTGGGGATTTTTATTTTTTTTGTCTGTTTTTTCTTTGTTTTTTTCTTTGTTTTCAGTTTAGACATACACAATTATAATTTACAAACACAATGGTGGGGGCTACTGTCTGGAGGCCCCAAGCCCCTGCTAAATGGGGAGGGGGCAGCTGGTTGGGGGCCCCTGCAGGTTGGGGGCCCCAGGCAGTTGCCTACCTTTGCCTTAATGGTAAGACCGCCTCCAGATGAAGGCAGACTGCAGCCTGTCATCATTTTCATCCCATTCCACACCTCTTTAGTGTTGTTCTGTCCCATCTTAGCCTCAATCTTCTCCCTGTAGCTGTTCTTAGCCTCTCTCAGCTTTCTCTTCAGCTCCTTCTGAACAGCCCGAAGTTCCCCTCTGTCCTTAGCCATGAAGGCCCTCTTCTTCCTGTTGAGAAGGCCCTTCAACTCTTTGCTGATCCACGGCTTGTTGTTGTGGTAGCAGCGGACCTTCTTTGTTGGCACAATGGTGTCCTCACAGAAGTGAATGTAGTCTGTGATGCAACGAGAGAGGCCCTCGATGTCCTCCCCCGTAGTCCTCCTGGAACAGTTCCCAGTTTGTGACCTGAAAACACTCCTGGAGGGTCTCCTCGGCGTCCTCCGACCAAACCTTCACAGTCCTTGTGCTGGCCGCCTGTTGCATAGCCAGTGGCTTGTAGGTGGCCACAAGTTCTATTAGGTTATGGTCAGATCCACCAAGGGGGGGCAGAGGAGCTGTAGGCCCCCTTTACATTCACGTAAAAGAGGTCCAGGATCTTGTTCTCTCTCGTTGCAACACTGACATACTGTTTAAAGTTGGTCAGGACAGGAGAGAGGAGACATGGTTAAAGTCCCCGCTGATCATTATGAGTGAGTTGGGATGTTTAGTCTGAAGCCCCGCTGTAACAGAGTGGATGACGTCACTCGCGCTCCTCGCTGCAGCTGATGGTGGGATGTAAACAACAACAACAATGGCGTGAGAGTACTCCCGCGGTAGATAGTAGGGTCTCAAACCCACCGCCAGGGGCTCAATGTCGGGAGTGCAGATACACTCCTTCACAGTGACATGGCCGGGATTACACCATTTAGAGTTGACAAAGACAGCAAGACCTCCTCCTCTCTTCTTACCGCTCTGTTTCCCTCTGTTCGCCCGAACCAGCGTGAAGCCGGCTAGTTCGAGCAGACTGTCCGGTATCTTCCCGTGCAGCCATGTCTCCGTGAAGCAGAGCAGACTACACTCCCTGTAGGCCCGCTGGTTGCTCACCAATGCTGACAGTTCATCCACTTTGTTAGCGAGGACCTCACAATCCCCATAATGACCGTGGGGAGAAAAGCAAAAGTAGCAAAGCTGGTAGAGAGCTGCTGCGACAGGCTGCCGACCTCTGGCTGCCATCTTAGACATTAGATCAGTGGGGGTGAGCGGGATAATTTATTGAGACTAAGCCACTTTATGAAGCCTATTCCCTGCTACCTTGTGTGGTTTATGAGGGACCATATCCAGCGCTATGATGCTGCCGGCAGGTCCTTTTGACCTTGGAACCATTAATAAAATTGCAAATGTGATATGGCCCACACCTGTGTGCATTAATTCCACAGTTTTTTTAAGCTCTCATGATTGCTTTACAACTAACCTGTGATGCTGCTAATTTGATCAGCTATCTGGTTTTGGTCAAAACAACAAATGCAGGAACGCACATCAGCGGGAATTTAATGCTTTGGAAACACAGAAATTCCTAGTTTAAATCTATATAAACACCATCAACACTGGAGGCAGTTTTCATTACATGTCCTACAGATAAGGGTAGCAATACGTAACTTGGAACGAAGTAAGGCA
>NW_026549800.1:0-949 GCF_027596085.1 Anoplopoma fimbria | reverse complement strand
CTTCAGCGGCAAAGTGCCAGGAGTGGATGAGATTCGACCGGAGATGCTAAAGGCTCTGGACATTGTTGGGCTGTCTTGGTTGACCGTCTCTTTCCCATTTTCAAAAATGGGGACCGGAGAGTGTGCTGCAATTATAGGGGTATCACACTGCTCAGCCTCCCCAGGAAAATTTACTCCAGGGTGCTGGAAAGGAGGCTCCGTCCGATTGTCAAACCTCGGATTCAGGAGGAGCAATGCAGATTCCGTCCTGGACGTGGAACAGCGGACCAACTCTTTACCCTTGCAGGTCTGTTGGAGGGTGCATGGGAGTTTGCTCATCCAGTCTACATGTGTTTTGTGGACTTGGAGAAGGCCTTCCACCGTGTCCCTCCGGAAGTCCTGTGGGGAGTACTGCGGGAATATGGGGTACCTGGTTCGTTACTACGAGCCATTCGGTCCTTGTATGACCAAAGTGAGAGCTGTGTCCGGATACTCGGCACAAAGTCGAGCTTGTTCCCAGTGCGTGTTGGCCTCCGCCAGGGCTGCCCATTGTCACCAATCCTGTTTGTGATTTTCATGGACAGGATTTCAAGGCGCAGCCGGGGGGAGGAGAGTTTCCGGTTTGGGGACCTCAGAATCGCATCCCTGCTTTTCGCAGATGATGTGGTTCTGTTGGCTTCTTCAGAACGTGACCTTCAGCACGCACTGGGGCGGTTCACAGCCGAGTGTGAAGCGGTCGGGATGAGAGTCAGTACCTCCAAGTCTGAGGCCATGTTTCTCTTCCGGAAAACGGTGGATTGCACCCTCTGGGTTGGGAGTAAGTCACTGCCCCAAGCGAGGGAGTTCAAGTATCTCAGGATCTTATTCACGAGTGAGGGTAAAATGGAGCGGGAGATGGACATGCGGTTCAGTGCAGCGTCAGCAGTGATGCGGGCGTTGTACCGGACCGTTTTGGTGAAGGAGCTGAGCC
>NW_026549799.1:0-6586 GCF_027596085.1 Anoplopoma fimbria | reverse complement strand
GCCCTAGCCAGCGACTTGCACCAGGGCTTATCGATATCTGCTGACTGCATTCCGTAATGCTAGTCTTGAGGGCTGGACAGGTATTTTATTGGTCAGGACACAAGCTCCAACTTTCAGCTGAGCAGGGAGGCCCTGGCACTGCTGCTGGACCTTCTCCACCAGGAACGGAGACATGGATGGGGTGCCACAATCGAGACCCTGGTGTTTTTGTTCCGGCTGGCAAATGGGGTATTCTACAGGATGGTCTCCTGAGGGTTTGGGATGTCTTGATCCACTGTCCACAGCATCGTCCACAGAGTCACTGAGGAAGTAGTGGCTATACGCCACAGGTCATCCACCTTCCAAGTACCTGAAGACCTGAAGGCAGTATCTCGTGGGTTTGTAGGACTGGTAAGACACTGAGCCTTTAGGAAAGCTGCTGGAACCATCGACTGCTGTCATGTCAGATACAAGCTACCAAGCTGCCCTGATGGTCACTGCTAAAAGAACAGAAAACTATTCCCTTCTATTATACTGCAGGTTGTTTGTGACCATTATGGCCACTTCATGGACACTTACGTAGGCTGGCCTGGGTCATGTCCAATGACTTCGGAGGCCTGCCAGCAGCCTAGCTTGAATGGCATTCACTCTATTCTCCTCCAACTGTTAATATATGCAACGCCTTCGGGCAGTAGCAGCCACACAGTCAAATTTTCATGCAAAATTTTCTAGTTCCTATTACATTACATGCATTATGAATAATATTTACAATAGGAGCGATAATTTCCTTGCAGTCCTGAGTTTAAAGAAGCCTCTAACAACAGAACTAACTTCTGCACTGGGTGCTCTATTGTAGAGGATTTTCTGAGGCGCTCAACCTTCTTGTTCAGTCTTATCTCCCACTGAGATTTTCACTCTCCTTACAAGTCCATCCTTACCACTGACAGTCTCTAAGTCCCTGAAGAGTAGGCTGTATCGTTTATGCTGTTTCCTTCCTCTTTGTAATGACAAAAAGACTGAAGCAGTCCATACCAATATGTGTTGGATGGAGAGGACTCTACGCGCTCTACATGAAGGTCACCACCCTTTTTTGGCCTTCTGGAGGTCTCCTGAGTCTGCGACAAGTCACACACTGGCGAATATAAGGACACGACTGCTCGGCTCATTCCTGGAATCCAATAGCCATTGGATCTGATTTCGTTAGTGGTAAAGCCTTTTTCCCTGATGCTTTGTCCTTCCGTGGTTGTGAGCTATTATCAGCTTTGTGACATGGTGCTCCTTGGGATGACAATTGGATGCTTGAATGAGTCGGCGAGGGATGAGTGGCGGGTCTTCATCACCTTGAGGATACCATCTGTGTCCAGAAACACATTGAGGTGGTGCAGTTTGTAGTTTGACTTCCTTTATTTAACAGCCTGATTTCTTTATCATATATTTGACTTTGCAGATCTTGGATTATGACATGTTCCAGCACTTTCCTGTTTGCTCAATGTAGAAGGCACACATGACTTTTCTTAGTTAAATCGCAGAAGACGGGCCACAGCCCTGGTGGCTTGGGACATTACGAGAACTTGGACAGATGGTCGGCAAGACTAATTGATTCTGTTTGTTTGCAGTGTCTGTGCCCTTTTGACTTCTGGATTTACTATGGGTAAATACATTATTACATCCTTAGGTGTAGGTATTTCATTTTCCCAGAGGAATGTGGGGCCAGTGAACCAGTTGGATGTAAGTAGCTCATTTACATTTTTTCCCCTGGATGTGCTGTCTGCTGGATTTTCATCTGTGGGCATGTAAAGCCATTGCTGTGGACTTGTGTTATTACGGATCTTCTGGACCCAGTTGGCAACAAAGGCGTGAAAGTGCTTTGCATTCTTATTTTTAGCCTAGGACTACCTTTGAGTCGGTCCAGAAGTAGCCTTTCCCATCTGCATACCCAAGCTCCTCTCTGATCATATTACTGACTATAGGGCCTATAGGGAGTTCCTTTACAGTGACTCTGTGACACAGGCTTGATTCTGTTTCATCGAGGCACGGTGTTGAGCAGCCTACAATGCTCCACCCCAAGTCAGTTAGGATGGCATAGGGCTCGTTGTCTTTTCCTGCTAATACCTGTCTGGGTGTTAGTGTTCTGGGACAGTTATACCCAATTAAGAGTCCTACATCACAGCTGAGGAGAGGTGGCATCTTATCTGCTATTGCTGTTAAGTGAGGCCATTGTTTTGCAGTTTCATGAATTTGATCACCATTCACAGGAATGCAGTCCTTTTTATAAGAAGGAGGAAAGTTGATGTGAACACTTGAATTGTAACCTCTCACATGGAGTTGGGATACCCTTTCACTCTCCACAATCATGTTCTCTCCAAGCATAGTGGTATGTTTCAGTTTCACAGGATAAGTGTTTGCTTGTAATTCATTGCTTACCTCCTTGTCGATGAAGGTGCTGTCACCTTGAGTGTCTAGTAATGCGTAGACAAGCTGTTCCCTGGATGGGTTTTCAGCATTGGACACCCACACAGGAACGATCATGGAAGTGCTGCCTGACTGACTACCTCTAGTGACGCTGAGTGCTGTGGCTGCCATGATTTCGTTAACAGTATTTGGAGCCGTGTTAACAATGGATGTGGACCTTTCTCTACTATCGCGTCTTCTGAAGTTCTCATCGTGGATACAGGTAGGGTGCCTTCCTTACATACATCACAAGTGTGGCAGTGATGACATTCCTTGGCACTGTGACCTGGTTCACACATCCGTAACAACTTGTTCTCCTTCACGTATGTCTGTCCATCCTCAAGGGACTTTTCTCTGAAGTCAGGGCACTTGGGGAGTTGATGCTTGTCATCTTTGCACCACATACAGGGGGGGCTTGATTTTCCATTGTTTGACGTTGATCTGTCACTTTCCTTTTGTTTCCTTTATGTATCTTTTGTCATAAGATGAGTTGGATGAGTGAAGAGCATATAGTGAAGTGAATGGATTGCATGCTATCTGTGCTTCTATAGACACAAAGTTAGTGAAATCCTCAAAGGTGGGAAACTCTCTTCCTTCCATGGGGGCTATTGTAACCTGACGATCCCAACGTGATGTTAACCAGACAGGAATCTTTTGAATTAGCTTTTGTTTTCTTCACAGTCACTTTATATTTCTAGACCCTTCACATTAGGTATGGCTTGCTGACAGGCATTTAGGAAATCTGAGAATGTTCTTAACCCTTCAGCATCCCTGGGCTGAATCTGAAAGCTCTTTTTGGAAGACAAATGGCTGACAAGGGAGGTGAACAATATGAGCGATGACGGTTGGGATAGTAGTACCAGCAAGAACTTCAATCTACTTTCAGCCCTGATTTTAACCCAAACCACAAGCAAGTGCTTTTGTTGCCTTAATCTAACCTAGTAGTTGTGTACAGTAAGAAGATCTAAGAAATTAAGTAAACCTACGTTTGAACTTTTGAAATGAGATGTACGTATTCTGCCATGGATGTATAAAGACAACTTGATACAGCGTTGAGGCAGGTTCCTGTCTATTTGTATTAAAGTTCAGGTGCACCGACCAAGCAGTGGTATTTGATGAAAAGGAATGAGAATGTGCTGGTTATTACTGATATGCTGGCATAGGCCATTTCTCAGCCTTTTTATGAATTATAATTATATGAATATTAGCCACATTACATTAATCACGTCTTTAATTCAGGCATTTTAGGAAATGCATTTTTTTTCTCTTGCAGAGACTTAGATGAAAGATAGATACTCCTCTAATCTGTTCAATAAAAATGAAGCTACAGCCAGCGGTAGATTACAGTAGTTTACCATAAAGACTGGAAACAATAGGAAACAGCCAGTCTTGAACCTCTAAAGCTCAATTAACACCAGCTTTATTGATTTCTTAAACTGAAGTGAAACAACACTAAGAGTATACAGCCCGGCTAGTGGCTATGTGAGGTGGTGCAAAGGTTTTGAGCTAAATACTAACATCCAAATGCTAACATTCTCACAATGACAATGCTAATATTTTGATGTTTATCAGGTAAATTCAGGGTTGGATGTAACAAATTACATCTAAAGGAGCAGTGTGTAGGATTTAGAGCTAGAATTCATTCTACCGTAGTTCTCTGTCACAGGGTTTTCAGTTGTTTGCAAACTTCAACCTTGCCATCACACATTGCTCCTTTTTGAGTGTAAATCTGTAATTTTGCTTGAATTGAGTACTTTTTATCGCAACTAATTTGTTAGATTTTAACTCATATCCGTTGCAGAATAAAACAAAAGTGACAAGTCCTGATAAACTGTGTGAGAATGGAACAGAAGGAGATAAATCAGCCACAGAGAAGAAGCTGCTGGTGTGCCTGCCGCTTTGCTGGAGGGCAGAACCTAATGTCCAGAGAGGTGAAACTGTACTCAGCTTACACTCAGGAATTGATAAATGTTTTAAATGTTTACATTTACTGGCCAAGTGCTGGGGACTCAGATGGGTGGGATGGGTGTGGAACCGCGGCTGCACACATGCCAGGATAACAACAAAATCCACAATGCAATCATATTAAGGATCATTTCCATATAGGTTATGTTAGCATTATTGTATCTTGGCATGGTAAAACAAAGGTTGGATATACCTTTATGCACCACCCAGTGAGAATGCTAAGAGACCCAAATCAAACACACCTATGATGTTGCATAGCTGGCTGTGGCTAACATGCGTAATGCTAAAATGCTCATGATGAATCCTCAAGTGTTGAATTCTGCTTTCACTGAGAACCTCTCCAACAGTGTAGGAGCCTTTCTACTGTTTTGGACTATAAATCCTGATGTGACAGCTTAACATTGTGTCTTCAACTTTGAGGAGCTCACTGTGACAGAAAGACGGGCTGGTTATATTGTGGCACAAAAGTGAACAAGCACAGAAGTTGAACATAGAGCAATATGAGGCACCATTGCAGCTCACAGAGTGATGTTAAGACAGGTGGGTACAACAAAAAACTCATGGTGTATTAAAATTGTTCAGTCTCATCTTCGCTTGTGTCTGTGTCTGCAGCTACTGTGAGGTTTATTGTTTAGACAGCTCCATATTGCTTATGATTCCATAAGAAATGCCAATTATATGCTTTATGTGGCTTAATATTGCTTGTCTCACCCACTGTGGTGGCCACAGACCTTTAATTTATTGTAAGACATTTCTAGTACTCTGAAGAAGGCGGTTGCATAGCGTCCTGATTGAAAATGAGTTGTATGTAGTTGAATTCCAATCATATAAATTTGATAATTATATAATGGTTTTGTTTTGTTTATGTTTAGTTTTTCCACATGCTTTGTTTATGCAGGATCGGATAATGTGTTAAATAATGGTGTCTTGTAATCCCATGTGGAATGAGCATAACTGTTGGCATGACAAATAAAATACATGGATGAAGGAATCTAGAAATGAAAGGCCTTGGACATCAGGGCTTTTTGGTTTGATGTTTTTCCACAAGTGTATAACCAGGGGTATTCAATTAAAGTTCAATGACGTCCAGTTAGAGAGAATTTCCTCATGCAAAGGTCCGGAAAATCACAATAATTTAAAAATAAAATACATAACAGAGAGCTTTTGATAAATGTGCATCTTAAAATAAATTCATTTTAGAAAAATGTATTTAACTGAATTGCCCTTGCCCTGCAGCTTTAACATTCATTTCATTCAGGTGTGATGTGATTTTCTCATCTTCTAAAAAGCAGACAATCGTGTGCAGGGGCGATATCTGTGGTTATGGAAGGCAGTTGTTTCAGCTCTATTCCCGTTTACAGTCTTGTTGGGCAGTGAATTAATGTGAGGAATCTGGTGGATTGATCATATTGGGCCCTTAAGATTGTTTTTCTCCCGTACTACTCCTGTTGGGTCTCTTGCTCTGTCCATCCCGTGTGTATACATCTTACTCCAGTCACGAAGCATATCGGAATACACATATTTGATTGAAGGAGTGAGCATCGACGTTTTGATGATTTTCAACGACAATTGGTTGGTGTGGCTGCTGGACTGCTTAACGAGTACAGTAAAGGCTAGAAAATCTGCGCTGGTTAAAATAGATGCGGTCCTTCAAAATATGGTGTTTTTTACACCAAACTTTGCACTAGTTTGATAAGGTCACTCATTTGCTCATCCCCATTGTATCCTGCTTTGTGGTTAACAAGAATTCTGCACTGTCTAGTAGTATTGATATAATATTACATGGCTTTGGTAGATTCAGAGTTTGGTTTTGGTGCTGTATTGTTTGGATTTTTTAAGTCTTATGAAAGTTGTGTACGTGTTTTACAGATCCGGTTTTGAATTTCTTGGCTTATACCCCCATCATGGTAAATGGTGGTTTAGGTATGTGGAATTGTAGCTGTTTTCTAAGACTGTTCCTATATTTCAATCAGTGTTGCTGTATTGATGTTGATGCAAATGAACTGAAAATATCCGTATTAATTCACGAGTAATAGATATTTGTGTTTTTCTACCATTTTAGAAGTGTTGGCAATAACTATGGCTAAAGCGTACTCATAGCTGATATTACCCTGAGAATTTATTTGTTGATAATTTATTCCTCTCAGCTCTGTATTTAATTTAGCCTGGCACCTATATTAATTTTAAATCT
>NW_026549798.1:0-16426 GCF_027596085.1 Anoplopoma fimbria | reverse complement strand
TTGTCTAAGTTTCAAGAATTTCTGTATTATTTAAAAAACAAAGTCAGATATATATTAGAGTTTTGAGAAAATAAATTTACCAACTGAATAATCAGCAATTTCAAATTCAGTTGTACTTTAAATCAACGGCTTTTTAAAAGTGTTTCATATGATTTAACCTTTAGATCAAACCACACAAACCAGGTCTCATCACAGTATGAATAACTTTATCATATTTATTTCATCCTAACAGTTCTTGTTTTGTCACTGTAGAGGTCTCTCCTTCACTGTGATTGGTCCAACAGCTGTTTCCTGTTCCCACTGAGCACCTGCAGCAAATAAAACACAACTCTGTTTATGAAATATTAACTTAATTCAATTAAAGGGTTCACCCCAAATATTGAGTTAATTAATGGATTATTTTAAGTTTAATTGCTCGTTCGCATGGTTAAAAAATAAACAGCCATTCCTTAATTAAAAGAAAAATTGTCTTTAATTTGGTTAAATTTAAGGGAAGTTTTTCCCTATATTTACAAAAAAGGCAGATAATATATCCAACAAAATGACTAAATGTAATAAATTGAACATTATCGTGAAAATAAATGACACACCTCTTATTCTTTAAACTTTCATTTAGCATTAAGGTTCAGTCTGAATTTTTTTCAATGCAGTTAGTCAACGTATCCTAATACAACAATTCTTTATTTATTCAATAAAATATTCTATTTATTTAATATGAATTGTCTTTTTTGTTGTTGCAAAACTTCCTCAAGAGTACAAACCTGTAAAACCTGCTGTCAGTTCAATTTTACAAATAACTTATCTTCAAATTCAAAGACTGAAACATACAATTTATTTTGATAATATTCAAAATATAATTAGTATATTCAAATTTCAAATATTCAATTTCAAGAATTCAAGAATTCAAATTTAAATTGAATTCAAATATTCAATTTTTTTTTGATTTAAATACATTATCATTACATTTGTGCATTAACCATATCTATGTTTTATGGTAAGTGAAAAGCGGATGATCAAGAGTTATACTTTCCTAGAAAACTTAAATAACTTGTATGTCTTTATAATAGTTGTACACGTATCAAACAGAGCAACGTTTAAGCCATCCCCTCTCACTGATTGGTTATTGTTGTTTACATAAAATACTTCCCAACATTTCTTACAGCACTTGAAAGCATCAGAACTCGGTGGCGTCTGTCGTCAGGTACGTCATCACGTCCTCTGACTGATCCTGGAAGAATAAAGCTCCTATAAATAAAAAATAGGAAATAGTTTTAAAGATGTAGTTCAAAATGTGCTCCACCTAAACGTTACACAACAGTAAAATCTAGTTTTTTTATATTAATGCATTATCAATAATAATCTACTGATACAATGAATAACAGTATAACAGTCACAGGGACATTTTCTTTTAATATATTTTCCTAATTTTACTGAGTCTCCTGAATTAATAATGTGAATATAAAATCTTTATTTTTTGTTTTTAATTATTCAAATGTATTTTACTTTTTCTCTCTAAATCACATTCAAATGTTCAATGTATCCATCCATAACAACATGATAATCACGGAAAGCTGATGATCAAAACGCAGGAAATAGATACCTGCAAAATATCAGCATCGGTTTGATCGGCCACTTGAGAAGCAACAAGAACTTTAACATCTTGGTCAATATTATAATTTATTATTTTCTTTAAAAGACAAACAAAACTTCACACATTTTCTTCCCATTGATGAGAACACAATCATTCATGTGACATGTTTTTTTGATAATTACTTCAAACTTCTCAAACGCACTTTTCACACAGAACAAACTCAATGATTTCAAAGACACTTCTGGTTATCTTTTTACATTTTCCAGGATGTTTCCATGATGATTGGAAAAAGCTAGTTCCAGGTTTTCCAGGATGTCATGTGTTATTCAAATCATTCAGCAGGGGGCGCTGCTACTGCACTCACCGCTCTGTGTGTGCGTGTGTCTCTGTATGGATGACACAGTTTTTATTTTGGAACAAAATATAATTTACAAAGAATTCAGGTAAACATAAGCAGCTCACATAGAACATATCTAAGTAGAATAATACACACTCACACAAATCATTTAAATAAAGTTTTGAGGACAATTATATTACAAAACAAAACAAAAACAAGAGTATATATTCACATAGCTATAAACAAAGTTCAGAGGTAGAAGAGAAAAATGTATTTCCATATAAGGGTTTTACTTGTCGCTAAGAAAGTTACATTAAAAAAGAAAAGGTGTCCTGATGAAACTGTTGAATATTTACTGGACCCTGAAGCTGATGAAGAACACGTGACGGTCTGTGGAGAAGAGTGGAGACGGATTTTGAACCAGAAGTTGAGTGCTGATTGTTTTATTGTGGCGGGGTGTTTAGATGACCAGTGGTAGAAGGAAGTACTCAGATCCTTTAATGAAGGAAAACCGTCAATCCTACACAGAGTAAATACTCCTCTCAAAATAAAAGTCCTAGATTCAAAACCTTACCTTAAAAAAGAAAAAAGTTTTCAGCTTTGTGCCGTGAGTTTTCAGAGTTTTTATATAATAAATGAATTAATACAGACAAATAAAGTCATCACTGAGAGAAACACAATATTTCATCACTGACTTTTCAATTGTTAGAGACTTTTATTTTGAAGTTTGACCCCCTGACCTCTCTGGTTTCAGGTTCACACAGCCAGCAGTCGTCCTCTCCTCCCCCGAGAGGTGGAGAGCAGAGATGGATGAATCCGACAGGAAGCTCCCTCTCCGGCCCGTGATGGATGCAGCCGCCTCGGACGCTCAGGCCGCGGCGAGGAAGCGAGGAGGCTCGGTGGCAAGAGGAGGAGGAGGAGGAGGAGGAGGAGGGTGTAGGTCAGGGTTATCTATAGGAAACAGATGATGAGCCCTCTGCTCTGCCCTCTCCGTGGAGCATGATGACGGCCTCTCCAGATGCCTCCACGCAGGTGATGTCATCTTAAATGGACGATTGGTCGAGGTGGCAGAGCAGCTGTCCCGGCACAGCAGACGGAAGGTCAAAGGTCATTCATGGAGCATAGGGGTCGTATTCAGAAAACATCCTGAAGCTAAAAAAAACTAAAAGAGAGAGACGTTAGAGGCCAGAGGTCTAAGACCACCTTAAAATCCAGAGGAGGAGGAAGTATTCACATCGTTTACCAGGTAAAAGTACTAATATCACACTGTACAAATACTCTGTTTCAGGTAAGTGGTGGAATGGAAGTAAAATTACTCAAGTACTGTAATTAAGTACACATTTAAGGTACTTACTCTACCTGAGTATCTTCTCAGAGGACAGTTTTTCATCCCCTTCCTGTGCAGGTAAAACCACGTATCTCCAGATGTGTTGATGTTGAATGTTTGTGATGAACTGAAGGATGAAGTGTTTCCTTTATGTGTTGAGAAAATCCTCCTACTTCTTCAGATAAATAAACTCTTTAAAAAGCCTCTTGGATCAGCTGGAAAATGCATCGTCACAAAGCTGAAAACAGACTGTTTGTTCTTTTTAGAGATACGAGGTTCTCACAGGACAGAGACGCTACAAACATGATGATCTTATAGAATATGATGATCTTATAGAACATGATGATCTTATAGAACATGATGATCTTATAGAACATGATGATCTTATTGATGTTGATGAGATTAAACTAGACAACAGGATATAAAGGAGTTAAAATGCAACATACACATTAATACAGCAGTAATATTAATCCAGAAGCATCAGATAAAAAGTAAAACACAGACAAGGAACATTTTTCTTTTCATACTCTGTGTACATTTGGTTGATAATACTTATACATAAGCTATGTTTTGAATGCAGGACTTTTACTTGTAGTGGAGTTTTTTCACAGTGTGGTATTAGTGCTTTTACTTCAGTGAAGGATCTGCATACTTCCTCCACCCCTCCCTCACTGAGAGGACTAGCAACACTGAAAGAGGAGAGCTGCAGAGTCACTTTTCCTGAAACGAAAGTTAAAGTTTGTCTGATCAACAGCAGAGCTGCAGTCGAGACAAGTCTCTCTGTTTCTCTGTAAAGAAACATTCAACTGAATCCAGCAGCTTTTTCTCAACAACACAGCAGAATCTCTGACAAACACTGGTGAGTACTCTGTTCTACAAAGACACAATACACTAACTAAATATTTGATCCAAGTTGAGTTCAAACTATATCTGACTGTTTAACATCTAGTTTTATAAAATAAAGAATATAACACCATATAAATGTGTCATTTTAAATAAAAACAGAGGTAGAAACCAAACCATAGTGACTGAACTCTAATCTAGTTTAAGGTTGGACAGAATACAGTCACAGCTAGCATTAGCTTAAGCTAATTCAAAGATCTGTTTCCTATTTGAAGTCAAAACTTCAGCTCTACTCAGACAGGAAGTTCCACTCTTAAAAATATTTATCTGAGCTTGAAATACATGTGTTAGTATAATTATATTATTTAATGCTTGATGTGACAGTAATGGAGGGATCACATGTGTTTTTCTGGGTTTTAAATAATTTAATTATATTATGATTTTACAAATTAAAATTATGTTAATAACATGAAAAAGAGGGACCAGGTTACAACCTCCGGTTCTGAAAAATTAACCGGAAGTGTCTTAAAACTAGGGTTGGTAATCTTGAGAAACCATCAAGAGTTGGTCCATGCTGGATTAAAAAAGTCATGCAACCTAAAAACCCAGCCCAGTGTTTCCAACCCTTTCCCAATGAAAGTGGCTAACGACACTAGCTCCTAAAGAAGTCCGTCCCTTCAGGCCTCCCTCTAAGGACACTCACCCAAATTGTAAATTTTAAGAAAATACAACAAACATGGCTATTGATACTACTCACAGCTGTCAACCTAGCTTCTTGTGAAAGACTCTTGTGATGAGCAATGAGTGACAGACAAGATATGTTTAGGTAGGTAGACAGTATTAGTAGAGTCGTGCAACAATCAAGGATACTAAACTTTTTTTTCTTTCTATTTTCAGAGCTTTTGATTAAAAGTTTAGAAGAAAAATATTTCTTTGGAAATGATTAAACAACCCAAACTAGCTTTCTCTCTACTGGGCATTAGGGTTGCAAAACAAATGTCTCATTGTATAGAAGTCTAAATGACTCTACTTCTCTCTTGATTTATTTCCTCAATAAACATTGTAAACATGAGTTTATGGTCTCAATCTCTAGTTTAAAGTCTTCTTCAATACAGCATGATGTTCATTTAGTAAATGATGGTCCATTTAGAGTCAAACAGACCATAAAGCAGAGTATGCTTTAGGGCGGGGCTACCTTGTGATTGACAGGTCACTGCCATGATGTTGTCCAGTTTGGGAGTTGTCCGTGTTTTCGTCCTCTAAGCCTTCTTCCTTTTCTCTTCCTTGTCGTCCTCAGAGTGTAGACATGTCTGCTGCCAGCTGTCTGCTGACTGAAGATCAGTTTCTGTGCTCCATCTGTCTGGATGTGTTCACTGATCCAGTCGGCACACCATGTGGACACAACTTCTGTAAAACCTGCATCACTCAACACTGGGACGTTAATGTCCAGTGTCAGTGTCCAAACTGTAAAGACGTTTTTAACACCAGACCTGAGCTGCGGGTCAATACTTTCATCTCTGAGATGGCTGCTCAGTTCAGACAGTCAGCTCAACAGAAAGCCAGAAACAGCAGCTCAGAGGAACAAGCTGATAAACCAGGAGAAGTTCCCTGTGACGTCTGCACTGGAACCAAACTGAAGGCCATGAAGTCCTGCCTGGTGTGTCTGGACTCCTACTGTGAGACTCACCTGGAGCCTCATCTGACAAGGTCAGGTCTGAAAAGACATCAGCTGATCGACCCTGAGGAGAACCTGGAAGACAGGATGTGTACGAAGCACAATAAACTGATGGAGCTGTTCTGTAAGACCGACCAGATGTGTGTCTGCATGCTCTGCACTTATTCAGACCACAAGACACATGATGTTGTTTCTCTGAAAGAAGAATATGAAGGAAAGAAGGCTGAGCTGGGGAAGACTGAAGCTGAAATTCAGCAGATGATCCAGAAGAGAAGACTGAAGATTCAGGAGATCAAACACTCAGAGGAGCTCAGTGAGGAAGATGCAGACAGAGAGATAGCAGATGGTGTTCAGGTCTTCACCGCTCTGAAGGAGTCTGTTGAGAGAAGCCAGGCCGAGCTCATCGACACGATCAAAGAGAAGCAGAGAAAGACAGAGAAACAGGCTGAAGGCTTCATCAAAGAGCTGGAACAGGAAATCTGTGAGCTGAAGAAGAGAATCACTGAGGTGGAGCAGCTCTCACGCTCTGAAGACCACCTCCACCTTCTACAGAGCTTCACGTCCCTTAAAGCTGCTCCACCCACCAAGGACTGGACAGGAGTCAGAGTCAGTCCACCTTCATATGAGGGGACTGTGGTGAGAGCTGTGAACCAGCTGGAGGAGACGCTCAGGAAACAGAAGAAGCTGTTTGAGGCCGAGCTGAAGAGAGTCCAGCAGTCTGCAGTGGATGTGACACTTGATCCTGATACAGCAAATCCTTATCTCATCCTGTCTGATGACGGAAAACAAGTTAAACCTGGTAATGTATGGAAGAATCTCCCAGACAATATAGAGAGATTTAATTTGTATTTTAGTGTCTTAGCAAAGCAGAGTTTCTCTTCAGGAAGATCTTACTACGAGGTTCAGGTTAAAAGGAAGACTAAGTGGTATTTAGGAGTGGCCAGAGAGTCGATCAACAGGAAGGGAAAAATCACTGTGTCTCCTCAGCATGGTTACTGGACGATATGTTTGAGGAATGCGAATGAGTATGAAGCTCGTGTTGACCCTCTAGTCCATCTCTCTCTGAAGTCTCAGCCTGAGAAGGTGGGGGTGTTGGTGGATTATGAGGAGGGTCTGGTCTCCTTTTATGATGTTGATGCTGAAGCTCTTATCTACTCCTTTACTGGCTGCTGCTTCACTGAGAAACTCTACCCATTCTTTGATCCAGGTCTTAATGATGGTGGTAAAAACTCTGCCCCTCTGATCATCTCTCCTGTCAATCACACTGAGTAGAACAACCAGTTGATTTTCTACAGAAGCTCCATTTTGTTCTATAAATGTAGTTTCTTTGATGTGTCACATTGCTACTAACAACACAATCATTTTACAACACATATTATCTAATGTAGTCTAATTCATTCAAATAACTGCATTACTTGCCTTCTGAATCATCACAAACAAATATCTAATCATTTTATGTAAAAGAAGATTATTTTTTTCATTGAAGCCTCTGAGGGAGCAGAGCAATGAAACTGGCCTAAAGACCTTAAGAGTCAGAGAATCAGTTTGGACAAAGAGGAGGAAGAGGAGGTAGAGAGAGAGAGAGAGAGGATGATGATACAGAGAACGGAGAATCAGAAACATTAAATGTCCAGAAGAAAAGATGGAAGCTAACTGCTCTGGACTGCAGGAAATTATTTGTAGTATAATTTCTCTCTAAAACCCCCACGGCCGATGGAGCTGAGCTAAATATTTACCGTGAGTGGAACTTCCTGTCTGAGCAAAGATAAAGTCTGTGTTCATACATGAAACAGGTCTGTAAATTTGCTTAAGCTAATGCTACAAGAGACTTTAAATCTCAGTGGGAAACATGTACGAATAACGTGATCATAACTGGTGTGGAAGTTTATTTTGGTACAGAACATAACGTACACGAAGTATGATGTGGAAACTCTGAGCATGGACTCTTCAGTGAAACATCTTGTGTCCAGCAGTCAAACTTTCAATTGAAAAATGTTTGTGTTTTCACCAAAACATGTCTGGATTTGATCTTTATAATTTCCTAATTTTTTAGTTTATTTTTGTCCCACAATGTATATTTGCTTAGTCACGCTGAAGCCTGTCCCAAACATCACTAAATATTGTCCACCTCTCTGTAGACTGTTTTTGTTGCTTGAATAAACTGAACAAATCCTCAACGGATTAAACTCAAAGAATTTCCAATGTTTTTTCTTTCATTTTCATTTTTGTGTTTACGTTCATCAAAAATGAAATGTAATGGTGGAACTGCCTTTTGATTACACACAGATCCATTAACTTATTGATGTCCCAGAGCAGATTGTTTTTTCCTCAGATAATTGGAGACTTAGTGAAGTCAGTCAGGATGCTGGGACTCCCTGAACGCTGCAGCAAAGAACATGCTAACGTGCTAATGCTATCTTCAGGTCATACGGATTATAGACAAAGAAATAGTCTACAGGGTTGGTTGTGTGAGGGTTATAATAATGTATGTTGACATTGATAGACTTGGGCTGATGTGAGGCATCTGTGTTTATCTGAGTTTCAAGAATTTCTGTATTATTTAAATGGCCAAAGTCAGATATATATTAGAGTTTTGAGAAAAAGAAATTTACCAACTGAATAATCAGCAATTTCAAATTCAGTTGTACTTTAATGAACGGCTTTGTCATCCATCAATTCAAACAGACTTGTCTTTGATTTGAGTACATTTATGGGAAGTTTTGCCTTATATATATAAAAAAAGTAGATTAAATTAGCACCATTTAGCCAATAGTAATACAGTATCCATTTAAAATCCAATTAAAGTGTTATTTATCACATTATTAATCAAAAGGACTAAATGTTCCCAATAGAACATTATCGTGAAAATAAATTACACATCTTTAATTCTTAAAATTTTCAATTTCTATTAAAGTTCAGTCTGAATTATAGTCATTGCTGTTGGTCAACATTTCCTAATACAACAATTTCTATGTTATCTTAAAAAAAGTTAGCAATTTTTTGTGCCATTTCATACAAAATTCCAACATGTGTCAATTTCCACCCGTTACATGCATACAATCTTAACAAAATAAACTTCTGTCTTCACAGGAAACTACTAGTTAAGTTTAGGAAAAGATAAAGGTTTGGGTTAAAATCACTACAGAAAGTACAGAATAGATAAACAGATCCAACATTTAGTTCTTGTTTCACACAGGGAATGAACTAAGGTCTCCTGGGTTAAAGACCAGTATTTGTTTGACCCAACCAACACATGTGTGGGCTTTAGTGGTCTTTATACTTCCCTGTTAATGATTACTTTGTTAACATATGTATTGGTTTCATTGGATATCCAGAATGACAGCACATTATTTTCAGTGGGTATAGTTATGAACACTGGATGAGAACAGCCTGTGGTAGATAAATGAGGTATTTATGTTGATAGTACAGTACATTCAAACCTATGATTAAAACAGTTGTAGAGGAAAAGCTGGTCCAACTGGTTTTGGACTCCACCCACTCACCTGTTCCAGTAAGGTGACTCTGGCTTCCTGTTCCGCAGTCTGAATCACAGCAGCTATAAATAAAGTTTCCTTTATTTGTTGAGAAAATCCTCCTACTTCTTCAGATAAATAAACTCTTTAAAAAGCCTCTTGGATCAGCTGGAAAATGCATCGTCACAAAGCTGAAAACAGGCTGTTTGTTCTTTTTAGAGATACGAGGTTCTCACAGGACAGAGACGCTACAAACATGATGATCTTATAGAATATGATGCATTGATGTAGATTAAACTAGACAACAGGATATAAAGGAGTTAAAATGCAACATACACATTAATCCATCAGTAATATTAATCCAAAACATCAGATAAAAAAGAAAAACACAGACAAGGAACATTTTCTTTTGATACTTTGTGTATATTTGGTTGATAATACTTATACCTAAATGATGTTTTGAATGCAGGACTTTCACTTATAGTGGAGTATTTTCACAGTGTGGTATTAGTACTTATAATGAAGCATCGCTTTAGTTCATGCAGGACACAGAAGTCATACGCCTCCAGCTGTAACCAGCTGACAGCCAGCCGATTGAATCATAGCTTCTCATCGGCCACACACCAATCACAGTCCACTCTCACCAAAGGCAGTCCATTTAGATATGACTCCCTTCTCACTGATCATTGCTACACCAATGCTGTTACAGACTGTACTGCTGGCAAAGTGTTGCCTCCTCCACCCCAGCCTCCACCCCTTTTCAGTCCAGAGTTCATCTTGCATAACAAATGGTTAAAATGAAATTTAAAGTCACTCATTGGGCTCATTTCTGTATACCCGTGGGTCTATGCATGGTGCTCCCTGTTTTGACTTAGTAGCCGCTTTGCCAATCCAGGAAGCATTTTAAGAGCGGAGCTCCAGCGCCAACTATAACTGTATTTCCATTGTTGCAATAAATGGATAAAAATCTATGACGTGGGTGTTCCTGACTGAACTTAGGTTAATGATCTTCTTCCACCACTCCCTCTTGGTTACAAGCCACTGAGAGGAGGAGCAACACTGAAAGAGGAGAGCTGCAGAGTCACGTTTCCGGAAATGAAAGTGAAAGTTTGTCTGATCAACAGCAGAGCTGCAGTCGAGACAAGTCTCTCTGTTTCTCTGTAAAGAAACATTCAACTGAATCCAGCAGCTTTTTCTCAACAACACAGCAGAATCTCTGACAAACACTGGTGAGTACTCTGTTCTACAAAGACACAATACACTAACTAAATATTTGATCCAAGTTGAGTTCAAACGATATCTGACTGTTTAACATCTAGTTTTATAAAATAAAGAATATTAAGCCATAGAAATGTGTCATTTTAAATAAAAACAGAGGTAGAAACCAAACCATAGTGACTGAACTCTAACCTAGTTTAATGTTGGACAGAATACAGTCACAGCTATTATTAGCTTAAGATAATTCAAAGATCTGTTTCCTGTTTGAAGTCAAAACTTCAGCTCTACTCAGACAGGAAGTTCCACTCTTAAAAATATTTATCTGAGCTTGAAATAAATGTGTTAGTATAATTATATTATTTAATGCTTGATGTGACAGTAATGGAGGGATCACATGTGTTTTTCTGGGTTTTAAAAAATTTAATTATATTATGATTTTACAAATTAAAATTATGTTAATAACATGAAAAAGAGGGACCAGGTTACAACCTCCGGTTCTGAAAAATTAACCGTAAGTGTCTTAAAACTAGGGTTGGTAATCTTGAGAAACCATCAAGAGTTGGTCCATGCTGGATTAAAAAAGTCATGCAACCTAAAAACCCAGCCCAGTGTTTCCAACCCTTTCCCAATGAAAGTGGCTAATGACACTAGCTCCTAAAGAAGTCCGTCCCTTCAGGCCTCCCTCTAAGGACACTCACCCAAAATGACCATTTAAAAAAAATACAACAAACATGGCTATTGATACTACTCACAGCTGTCAACATAGCTTCTTGTGAAATACTCTTGTGATGAGCAATGAGTGTAGGTAGGTAGACAGTATTAGTAGAGTCGTGCAACAATCAAAGATACTAAACTTCTTTTTCTTTCTTTTTTCAGAGCTTTTGATTAGTAGTTAATAACCCAAAATTTATTTGGAAAGGATTAAACAACCCAAACTTCTATTCTCTCTACTGGGCATTAGGGAGAGACTCTTTTGTTTGAAAAACAAATGTCTGATTGTATAGAAGTCTATAAGACACTCACTTGATTTATTCCCTCAGTAAACATTGTAAACATGAGTTTATGGTCTCAATCTCTAGTTTAAAGTCTTCTTCAATACAGCATGATGTTCATTTAGTAAATGATGCTCCATTTAGAGTCAAATAGACCATAAAGCAGAGTATGCTTTAGGGCGGGGCTACCTTGTGATTGACAGGTCACTACCATGATGTTGTCCAGTTTGGGAGTTGTCCGTGTTTTTGTCTTCTAAGCATTCATCCTTTTCTCTTCCTTGTCGTCCTCAGAGTGTAGACATGTCTGCTGCCAGCTGTCTGCTGACTGAAGATCAGTTTCTGTGCTCCATCTGTCTGGATGTGTTCACTGATCCAGTCACCATACCATGTGGACACAACTTCTGTAAAACCTGCATCACTCAACACTGGGACGTTAATGTCCAGTGTCAGTGTCCAAACTGTAAAGACGTTTTTAACACCAGACCTGAGCTGCAGATCAATACTTTCATCTCTGAGATGGCTGCTCAGTTCAGACAGTCAGCTCAACAGAAAGTCAGAAACAGCAGCTCAGAGCAACAAGCTGCCAAACCAGGAGAAGTTCCCTGTGACGTCTGCACTGGAACCAAACTGAAGGCCATGAAGTCCTGCCTGGTGTGTCTGGACTCCTACTGTGAGACTCACCTGGAGCCTCATCTGACAAGGTCAGGTCTGAAAAGACATCATCTGATAGACCCTGTGGAGAACCTGGAAGACAGGATGTGTACGAAGCACGATAAACTCATGGAGCTGTTCTGTAAGACCGACCAGATGTGTGTCTGCATGCTCTGTACTGTTTCAGACCACAAGACACATGATGTTGTTCCTCTGAAAGAAGAATATGAAGGAAAGAAGGCCGAGCTGGGGAAGAATGAAGCTGAAATTCAGCAGATGATCCAGAAGAGACGACTGAAGATTCAGGAGATCAAACACTCAGTGGAGCTCAGTGAGGAAGATGCAGACAGAGAGATAGCAGATGGTGTTCAGGTCTTCACCGCTCTGAAGGAGTCTGTTGAGAGAAGCCAGGCCGAGCTCATCGACACGATCAAAGAGAAGCAGAGAAAGACAGAGAAACAGGCTGAAGGCTTCATCAAAGAGCTGGAACAGGAAATCTGTGAGCTGAAGAAGAGAAGCACTGAGGTGGAGCAGCTCTCACGCTCTGAAGACCACCTCCACCTTCTACAGAGCCTCACGTCCCTTAAAGCTGCTCCACCCACCAAGGACTGGACAGGAGTCAGAGTCAGTCCACCTTCACTTGAGGGGACTGTGGTGAGAGCTGTGAACCAGCTGGAGGAGACGCTCAGGAAACAGATGAAGAAGCTGTTTGAGGCCGAGCTGAAGAGAGTCCAGCAGTCTGCAGTGGATGTGACACTCGATCCTGTTACAGCTCATCCCAACCTCATCCTGTCTGATGATGGAAAACAAGTTAAACTTGCTGATGTAAGGAAGAATCTCCCAGACAATCCAGAGAGATTTAAATATTGTGCTTATGTCCTAGCAATGCAGAGTTTCTCTTCAGGAATATTTTACTACGAGGTTCAGGTTAAAAGCAAGACTGAGTGGTTTTTAGGAGTGGTCAGAGAGTCGATCAACAGGAAGGGAAAAATCACACTGACTCCTCAGAATGGTTACTGGACGATAAGGTTGAGGAATGAGAATGAGTACATAGTTTGTGCTGACCCATCAGTCTGTCTCTCTCTGAAGTCTCAGCCTGAGAAGGTGGGGGTGTTGGTGGATTATGAGGAGGGTCTGGTCTCCTTTTATGACGTTGATGCTGCAGCTCTTATCTACTCCTTTACTGGCTGCTGCTTCACTGAGAAACTCTACCCATTCTTTAGTCCAGGTCTTAATCATGGTGGTAAAAACTCTGCCCCCCTGATCATCTCTCCTGTCAATCACACTGAGTAGAACAACCAGTTGATTTTCTACAGAAGCTCCATTTTGTTCTATAAATGTAGTTTCTTTGATGTGTCACATTGCTACTAACAACACATTCATTTTACAACACATATTATCTAATATAGTCTAATTCATTCAAATAACTGCATTACTTGCCTTCTGAATCATCACAAACAAATATCTAATCATTTTATGTAAAAGAAGATTATTTTTTTCATTGAAGCCTCTGAGGGAGCAGAGCAATGCAACTGGCCTAAAGACCTTAAGTGTCAGAGAGTCAGCTTGGACAAAGAGGAGGAAGAGGAGGTAGAGAGAGAGAGAGAGAGAGGATGATGATACAGAGAACGGAGAATCAGAAACATTAAATGTCCAGAAGAAAAGATGGAAGCTAACTGCTCTGGACTGCAGGAAATTATTTGTAGTATAATTTCTCTCTAAAACCCCCACGACCGATGGAGCTCAGCTAAATATTTAACGTGAGTGGAACTTCCTGTTCGAGCAAAGATAAAGTCTGTGTTCATACATGAAACAGGTCTGTAAATTTGCTTAAGCTAATGCTAGAAGAGACTTTAAATCTCAGTGGGAAACATGTACGAATAACGTGATCATAACTGGTGTGGAAGCTTATTTTGGTACAGAACATAACGTACACGAAGTATGATGTGGAAACTCTGAGCATGGACTCTTCAGTGAAACATCTTGTGTCCAGCAGTCAAACTTTCAATTGAAAAATGTTTGTGTTTTCACCAAAACATGTCTGGATTTGATCTTTATAATTTCCTAATTTTTTAGTTTATTTTTGTCCCACAATGTATATTTGCTTAGTCACGCTGAAGCCTGTCCCAAACATCACTAAATATTGTCCACCTCTCTGTAGACTGTTTTTGTTGCTTGAATAAACTGAACAAATCCTCAACGGATTAAAATCAAAGAATTTCCAATGTTTTTTCTTTCATTTTCATTGTTGTGTTCACGTTCATCAAAAATGAAATGTTATGGTGGAACTGCCTTTTGATTACACACAGATCTATTAACTTATTGATGTCCCAGAGCAGATTGTTTTTTCCTCAGATAATTGGAGATTTAGTGAAGTCAGTCAGGATGCTGGGACCCCTGAACGCTGCAGCAAAGAACATGCTAACGTGCTAATGCTACGTTCGGGTCACACGGATGATTGACAAAGAAATAGACTGCAGGGTTGGTTGTGTGAGGGTTATAATAATGTATGTTGACATTGATAGACTTGGGCTGATGTGAGGCATCTGTGTTTATCTGAGTTTCAAGAATTTCTGTATTATTTAAATGGCCAAAGTCAGATATATATTAGAGTTTTGAGAAAAAGAAATTTACCAACTGAATAATCAGCAATTTCAAATTCAGTTGTACATTAATCAACGGCTTTGTCATCCATCAATTCAAACAGACTTGTCTTTGATTTGAGTACATTTATGGGACATTTAGCCTTTTATATATATATATATAACCAACACATGTGTGTGCTTTAGTGGTCTTTATACTTCCCTGTTAATGATTACTTTGTTAACATATGTATTGGTTTCATTGGATATCCAGAATGACAGCACATTATTTTCAGTGGGTATAGTTATGAACACTGGATGAGAACAGCCTGTGGTAGATAAATGAGGTATTTATGTTGATAGTACAGTACATTCAAACCTATGATTAAAACAGTTGTAGAGGAAAAGCTGGTCCAACTGGTTTTGGACTCCACCCACTCACCTGTTCCAGTAAGGTGACTCTGGCTTCCTGTTCCACAGTCTGAATCACAGCAGCTATAAATAAAGTTTCCTTTATTTGTTGAGAAAATCCTCCTACTTCTTCAGATAAATAAACTTTTTAAAAAGCCTCTTGGATCAGCTGGAAAATGCATCGTCACAAAGCTGAAAACAGACTGTTTGTTCTACTTAGAGATACGAGGTTCTCACAGGACAGAGACGCTACAAACATGATGATCCTATAGAATATGATGTATTGATGTAGATTAAACTAGACAACAGGATATAAAGGAGTTAAAATGCAACATACACATTAATACAGCAGTAATATTAATCCAAAACATCAGATAAAAAAGTAAAACATAGGCAAGGAACATGTTTCTTTTCATACTTTGTGTACATTTGGTTGATAATACTTATACCTAAGTTATGTTTTGAATGCAGGACCTTTACTTGTAGTTGAGTATTTCAGTTCCTCTGAAAAAAGAATATGAAGGAAAGAAGGCCGAGCTGGAGACGTCAGAGACTGAAATCCAGCAGATGATCCAGAAGAGACGATTGAAGATTGAAGATTAGTTCATTCCCTGTGTGTAACAAGAACTACATGTTGGATCTGTTTGTCTATTCTGTACTTTTTGTAGTAATTTGAACCCAAACCTTTATCTTTTCATAAACTTAACTTAGTAGTTTCCTGTGAAGATAGAAGTTTATTTTGTTAAGATTGTATGCATGTAACGGGTGGAAATTGACATGTGTTGCTGGACCTTTGTATGAAAATACACAAAAAATGGCTGACATTTTTTGAGATAACATCGGAATTGTTGTATTAGGATACGTTGACCAACAGCATTGAAAAAAATTCAGACTGAACTTTAATGCTAAATTAACATTTAAAGAATTAGAGGTGTGTAATTTATTTTCACGATAATGTTCTATTGAGGGCTGCACGGTGGTGTAGTGGTTAGAACTGTCGCCTCACAGCAAGAGGGGCCCGGGTTCAATTCCCGGGCCAGACAACCTTCTGTGTGGAGTTTGCATGTTCTCCCCGTGTCAGCGTGGGTTCTCTCCGGGTTCTCCGGCTTCCTCCCACAGTCCAAAGACATGCAGCTTAGGTTAATTGATGACTCTGAAATTGCCCATAGGTGTGAATGTGAGTGTGAGTGGTTGTCTGTCTATATATGTCTGCCCTGTGATAGGCTGGCGACCTGTCCAGGGTGAACCCTGCCTTCACCCATTGACAGCTGGGATCGGCTCCAGCACCCCCGCGACCCTTAACTGGATAAGCAGTTACGGAAGATG
>NW_026549797.1:0-3540 GCF_027596085.1 Anoplopoma fimbria | reverse complement strand
ACAGTCTGTTTTCAGCTTTGTGACGACGCATTTTCCAGCTGATCCAAGAGGCTTTTTAAAGAGTTTATTTATCTGAAGAAGTAGGAGGACCTATAACAACTAAAGGAAACTTTATTTATAGCTGCTGTGATTCAGACTGTGGAACAGGAAGCCAGAGTCACCTTACTGGAACAGGTGAGTGGGTGGAGTCCAAAACCAGTTGGACCAGCTTCTGTTTTAATCATAGGTTTGAATGTACTGTACTATCAACATAAATACCTCATTTATCTACCACAGGCTGTTCTCATCCAGTGTTTATAACAATACCCACTGAAAATAATGTGCTGTCATTCTGGATATCCAATGAAACCAATACATATGTTAACAAAGTAATCATTAACAGGGAAGTATAAAGACCACTAAAGCCCACACATGTGTTGGTTGGGTCAAATAAATACTGGTCTTTAACCCAGGAGACCTTAGTTCATTCCCTGTGGCAAACAAGAACTAAATGTTGGATCTGTTTGTCTATTCTGTACTTTTTGTAGTAATTTGAACCCAACTAAGCAGTTTCCTGTGAAGACAGAAGTTTATTTTGTTAAGATTGTATGCATGTAACGGGTGGAAATTGAAACGTGTTGCTAGACTTGTATGAAAATGCAAAGAAAATGGCTAACTTTTTGTAAGATAACATCGGAATTGTTGTATGAGGATACGTTGACCAACAGCATTGAAATATTCAGACTGAACTTTAATGCTGAATAATTTAATAAAATGCTAATTTAATCTACTTTTTTATATATATATATATATATATATATGGCAAAACTTCCCATAAATGTACTCAAATCAAAGACAAGTCTGTTTGAATTGATGGATGACAAAGCCGTTCATTAAAGTACAACTGAATTTGAAATTGCTGATTATTCAGTTGGTAAATTTCTTTTTCTCAAAACTCTAATATATATCTGACTTTGGCCATTTAAATAAGACAGAAATTCTTGAAACTTAGACAAACACAGATGCCTCACATCAGCCCAAGTCTATCAATGTCAACATACATTATTATAACCCTCACACAACCAACCCTGCAGTCTATTTCTTTGTCAATCATCCGTATGACCTGAACGTAGCATTAGCACGTTAGCATGTTCTTTGCTGCAGCATTCAGGGGGTCCCAGCATCCTGACTGACTTCACTAAATCTCCAATTATCTGAGGAAAAAACAATCTGCTCTAGGACATCAATAAGTTAATAGATCTGTGTGTAATCAAAAGGCAGTTCCACCATAACATTTCATTTTTGATGAACGTGAACACAACAATGAAAATGAAAGAAAAAATATTGGAAATTCTTTGAGTTTAATCCGTTGAGGATTTGTTCAGTTTATTCAAGCAACAAAAACAGTCTCCAGAGAGGTGGACAATATTTAGTGATGTTTGGGACAGGCTTCAGCGTGACTAAGCAAATATACATTGTGGGACAAAAACAAACAAAAAAATTAGGAAATTTTAAAGATCAAATCCAGACATGTTTTGGTGAAAACACAAACATTTTTCAATTGAAAGTTTGACTGCTGGACACAAGATGTTTCACTGAAGAGTCCATGCTCAGAGTTTCCACATCATACTTCATGTACGTTATGTTCTGTACCAAAATAAGCTTCCACACCAGTTATAAGATAAGATAAGATAAGATAATCCTTTATTAGTCCCGCAGCGGGGAAATTTGCAGGCTTACAACAGCGTAGAGTAAAGTGCACACAAGAGACATAGTAGAAGAAGACAAGCTAAAAATAAGAAATAAAAAATAAAAAATAAAAATAAAATAAAACAAGTATTATAAATAAGCAATAAAAAAAAAAAACAGTAGAAAAAACAACAATAACTGAAATATTATATTTACAGACAGAGGAAAAAAACAACAACTATTTTAACTATTTTTAACTTTTTTAACTAATGTTGCACAGTGTAATGTGTAATGTATTGCACAGGTTTTTATTGTCATGTTATTATTGTCATGTGGTCATGTGGTCTGCTGGGAGCAGAGTTGGTTGTGCAGCCTGACAGCAGCAGGAAGGAAGGACCTGCGGTACCTCTCCTTCACACACCGGGGTGAAGCGGCCGGTGGCTGAAGGAGCTGCACAAGCTGCCAGGGCGTCCTGCATGGGGTGGGAGGTATTGTTCATCAGGGATGACAGCTTGGCCATCACCCTCCCTGTCTCCCACCACCTCCACCGTATCCAGTGGACACCCCAGCACACTGCTGGCCTTCCTGACAAGCTGGTTCAGTCTCTTCTTGTCTGCTACTGAGATGCTGCTGCTCCAGCAGACCACTGCATAAAAGATGGCTGATGCCACCACGGAGTTGAAAAAGGTCTTCAGGAGTGCTCCCTGCACTCCAAAAGACCTCAGTCTCCTCAGCAGATAGAGTCTGCTCTGACCCTTTTTGTAAAGTGCGTTAGTGTGATTAGTCCAGTCCAGTTTATTGTTCAAGTGAACACCCAGGTACTTATAGATTGCACAATCTCAATGTCCTGTCCCTGGATGTTCACTGGTTCCCGGAGGACAGTGTTTTCCCGGCGGAAGTCCACCACCAGCTCTTTGGTTTTACCAGAGTTGATCTGGAGGCGGTTCCGCCGGCACCATCCCATGAAGTCCTGGTTCAGTTCTCTGTATTCCCTCTCATCGCCTGCGAGGAGATGAGGCCCGACGGTGCAGAGTCGTCAGAGAACTTTGCAGGTGGCAGGTAAGCAGAGTTATGTTTGAAGTCTGATGTGTAGATGGAGAAGAGGAATGGAGCAGAACGGTTCCTTGTGGGGCCCCGTGCTGCAGGACACTCCGGGATCTGACTCACACTCCCTATCCTCACATACTGTGGACGGTTGGTGAGGTAGTCCAGTATCCATGCAGTGAGGTGGTGGTCCACCCCGGTCTGCTCCAGCTTGTCCCTCAGAAGCAAAGGCTGGATGGTGTTGAAGGCACTGGAGAAGTCGAAGAACATGACTCTCACAGTGCTTCCAGCCTTTTCCAGGTGAGAAAGGCATCTTTGTAGCAGGTAGATGACAGCGTCATCCACCCCGATGCCAGGTTGATAGGCGAACTGAAGAGGGTCCAAAGATGAGATCACCAGGGCGGAGGTGCACAAGGACCAGCCGCTCCAGTGTCTTCATCAGGTGGGATGTTAGAGCCACCGGCCTGAAGCTGCTGAAGTCCTTTGGCCCCGGGGTCTTTGGGACTGGCACCACGCAGGACGTCTTCCATAGCTGTGGTACCCTCCCAGCTTCAAGCTCAAGTTAAAGATGTGCTCCACTATCCTGCACAGCTGGTCTGCGCAGGATCTGAGGAGCAACAGCTGATGTCAGTCCGGACCCGTGGCTTTTCTCACCTTTATCTTCCTCAGTTCTTTTCTCACCTGGTTAATTGAGAGGGACAAGTTGGGGGGTGGGGGCTGTGTGTTGTAGGTTGTTGGAGTGGGGGTGGGGGTGGGGTGTTGGAGGTGTGCAGTGTTTGAGGAGTGTGGAGGGGAGCCAAGTGTTGTGGAAAAGGGGTTATGATCATG
>NW_026549796.1:0-1126 GCF_027596085.1 Anoplopoma fimbria | reverse complement strand
AGGAACATGGTGGAGGAGCAGAGGAAGGAACATGATGGAGGAGAATAGAGGGAGGAACATGATGGAGGAGCAGAGGGAGGAACATGATGGAGGAGGAGCAGAGGAAGGAACATGATGGAACATGATGGAGGAGCAGAGGGAGGAACATGATGGAGGAGGAGCAGAGGAAGGAACATGATGGAGGAGAATAGAGGGAGGAACATGATGGAGGAGAATGGAGGGAGGAACATGATGGAGGAGGAGCAGAGGGAGGAACATGATGGAGGAGGAGCAGAGGAAGGAACATGATGGAGGAGAATAGAGGGAGGAACATGATGGAGGAGCAGAGGGAGGAACATGATGGAGGAGGAGCAGAGGAAGGAACATGATGGAGGAGAGGATAGAGGGAGGAACATGATGGAGGAGCAGAGGGAGGAACATGATGGAGGAGGAGCAGAGGAAGGAACATGATGGAGGAGAATAGAGGGAGGAACATGATGGAGGAGTAGAGGGAGGAACATGATGGAGGAGTAGAGGGAGGAACATCTCCTCCTGGTCATGTTTATGTTCCTCCTCCTCCTCTTTGTGAACATGACACGTTCACCCTCTCATCTTCAGCGTATGGATACCAGGTGGTTCTTATCGTCATGGTTACGGTGACCCTCCAGTGACAGAATGTCTTCAGGTGGTCCCGTCTCTAACCTCCCCACCCCCCCGTGTCTCCCTCAGGACTTCCCTCAGCTCTACGAGGAGGCCCGGTTCTACCAGCTGACTCCGATGGTGCGGGAGTTGGAGCGCTGGCAGGCGGAGCGGGAGGCCCAGCGGGCGCCGCCCTGCGAGTGTCTGGTGGTCCGGGTCACCCCGACCTGGGCGAGAGGATCGCTCTGAGCGGAGAGAAGGTCCTGATCGAGGACATCTTCCCCGAGACCGGAGACGTCATGTGTAACTCTGTGAACGCCGGCTGGAACCAGGACCCGACCCACGTGATCCGCTTCCCCCTCAACGGGTACTGCAGGCTCAATTCTGTGCAGGTCTGTACTACACCGGTACTACACCTCTACTACACCTGTACAACATCGGTACTACACCGGTACTACACCTGTACTACACCGGTACTACACCTCTACTACACCTGTACTACACCGGT
>NW_026549795.1:0-9228 GCF_027596085.1 Anoplopoma fimbria | reverse complement strand
CTCGTCACTGTTTATGAATAAACCCTCGTCACTGTTTATCAATAAACCCTCGTCACTGTTTATGAATAAACCCTCGTCACTGTTTATGAATAAACCCTCGTCACTGTTTATCAATAAACCCTCGTCACTGTTTATGAATAAACCCTCGTCACCGTTTATGAATAAACCCTCGTCACTGTTTATGAATAAACCCTCGTCACTGTTTATCAATAACAGCAGGTCTGAACTAGAACAAAGCTCTGACTTCATGTTATGAAAGAGAAAACATTTGATAATTGTCCTAAACAGAAACAGGTTCACATCATTGTTTGACTTGACATTTTTAATCTTCCATATCGTTCTGCTGGAGGCCTGGAAGAATCTGAGGTTCCACTGCAGCTCTAAACACCTGGAGCACCACGAGTGAAGGAGAGGAAACTAAGAGCAGCAGATGAACTTTGACCTGTGGTCCAATCTGCTCTGATAACCAGAGGAGACGTGTTGACTCCCCACGCCAACGTTAAAGGGACGGTAGAGACGTTCAGACTCAGTTCTACTGCAGCAACGTTCTGCTACAGCAACGTTCTGCTGCAGCAGCGTTCTGCTGTTAAGCGAGGGGTTTTGTGAATGAAGTCTGGTGTGACTGAAGAGTGAACGGATTCTGTTAGTGTTGATCTCTAAACATCACTACTGTCCCTTTAAGAGGTGGAGCCTCCTCTACAAACACTGGAGGAAGAGGAGGTGATGCAGAGGAGGGGGATGAAGAGGAGGATGAAGAGGAGGGGGGGATGAAGAGGGGGGAAGAGGGGGGATGAAGGTGAGTGTTCACATGTGTCAGCATCTGATTGAGGTGGAGAGAAATGAAACATGACATTTATACATTATTAGAACTTATTATGGGATGTTGGCGATGGTTGTCTCCCGTTGTGTTTCGCCGTCTGTCCTCAGTGCTGGTGACAAATATACAACTAGTAGAACGTCCTGGTTCTCTGAGTCAGAACACCGCTGGGTTCCTGGAGGAGAACCTCTCCATGAAGACTACGCTGACACTTTGTTGTCCTTCTGGAGACCAAACACAAACAAACAACAACAACAACAACAGCTGTTAGAACATACGTTATCATGGACACAACCTGAGGACAGACAATAAGGTAGTCTTTAAGGTCAGAGGTCATGTTGAAGGTCAGGAGACGTTCTGAACTGAATGAGGAATCTCCTTAAACAAAAGTCTCTCCTCTAATAATGATAATAATAATGTTAATATAATAATGTTAATATAATAATTATGATAATAATAATAATAATAATATTAATAATGATAATATAATAATAATATAATAATTATAAAAATAATATAATAATGATAATAATAATAATGATAATATTATAATAATAATAATAATAATGATTAATATAATAATAATAATAATTAATATAATAATAATAATAATAATGATTAATATAATAATAATATAATAATAATGATTAATATAATAATAATATTATAATAATGATTAATATAATAATGATAATAATATTATTATTAATAATAATAATAATAAACTCCTGTACAATAATGAGATCATGTGACCAGACTCACCCTGTATGCTGATAGGTCAGCAAACTCCCTGCCGGCCTGGTTTCCCGGTAACCTCCTCTGAAGCCGCCTCCTCCCTGCGGCGGACCCGAAGGAGCCTCGGCTTGCCGAGCGACCCCGACCTCCTCTGAAGCCCATTCCTCCTCGTCCACGGTAACCTCCTCGTCCTCGGCCGTGACGGAGAGGGAGTCCAAACGTCTCCGCGTTCATCCTCCTCTCCTCCGCCCAGGTCTGCCTCCGCTCCCTGAGGAGGAGAGGAGGCGGTGAAGAGGTGAGGAGGTAAAGAAGAGGAGGAGGAGATGAAGAGGAGCAGCTCTGAAACTATGATATGAACTCATGAAGTGGTTCTGAACAGACCAGGACCACCAGAACCTGAACCTCTTACCTGGGGAACCCGGAGACTCCAGACTTCTCATTAGCTTTCCTGAAGAGACAAAAGACAACACAGATGTGTTAATGTCACAGAAACTTCTGTCTCAAGTGTCCTCATAGGAGAGACGGAGGACAGACGGAAAGGGACTTAGGTAGACCTGGACCGGTACCTGGTGTCGTCACAGGAGATGTTGTCGAAGAAGGACTTGGACTTGTCGTAGTAACAGTTGGGGCCCAGCGGGTCTCCTCCTCCTCAGCACCTCCTTCACTGGTCTGGGTCTCTGCTACAGAGTCGCCCTTCTCCTCTCCATTCACCGCTTTCTCCGTCTTCTCCGTCTTCTCCTGAGAGACCAGAGGAGGACACGGTCACATGATGAAGGACCACACAGATGTTACAAAGGAGACGGAAGTATGAAAACATCTGGATTCATGCTTTTATAGTCTCTGATCTCGTTACAGTGTAAACAACCAATCTGTGTTTAAATCAACAGGAGAGCTAGTAATGTTAGCAGCACCGCTAACGGCTAACAAGAGGAGAGCTAGTAAAGTTAGCAGCACCGCTAAATTACCCCAGGAGGAGAGCTCGTAACGTTAGCAGCACCGCTAACGGCTTACAGGAGGAGAGCTAGTAACGTTAGCAGCACCGCTAACGGCTTACAGGAGGAGAGCTAGTAACGTTAGCAGCACCGCTAACAGCTTACAGGAGGAGAGCTAGTAAAGTTAGCAGCACCGCTAACGGCTTACAGGAGGAGAGCTAGTAACGTTAGCAGCACCGCTAACGGCCTACAGGAGGAGAGCTAGTAACGTTAGCAGCTGGTCATAGATACCTTTCAGCTTGAGCTTGCTCTGGAACTCCTGTCGATCTCCTCCTTGTTGAACTGAGCGTTAAGCTCTCAAAGTCAAAGTCCTTCTCAAACTTCATGGGTCCGTCCCGGCGGACGTTGAAGCGTCCTCGGCCGCAGTGTCCACCCCCGCCCTCGCCGGTTAGCCGGAGCTCCAGCAGCCGCTGAGGAGCAGAACAACAAGGAAACATTAGAACAGAACCAAAACCATGAGAACAGGAAGTCAAACAAAGCACTCGTCCTCTGCGAGGAGAGTTCTGTCTCCAGAGTTCAGCTCGGTTTAGACACTAAACCAAGCGTCCGAGCGTGAAGCCTCCGCAGATGGAACGCAAGCTCAAAGCATGAAGGAGTTTATTCTCCAAGTGATGAAAAATGATCTGAATCTAAACAACTACGATATGAGATATGATCACAGACTGATGGTGATTACCATCATCTGTAAACTCATATCTCATATTCATGGCTGACTTTATGGTCTTTGTATTAAACGTTCTATAAGAACTAAAGGCTGAATATCCTGTAAACTAGTTCACTGATAAAATATTTATATAAAGCATCTAAACTACTGATCCTCCTCCGTTTCACCCTCAGACAGAGAGGACTACAGATCTACCAGACACAGAGACAGAGGACTACAGATCTACCAGACACAGAGACAGAGGACTACAGATCTACCAGACACAGAGACAGAGGACTACAGATCTACCAGACACAGAGACAGAGGACTACAGATCTACCAGACACAGAGACAGAGGACTACAGATCTACCAGACACAGAGACAGAGGACTACAGATCTGTCCACACTGCAGTCTCACCTGGGTGGCTGAAGACGGAGTGAGTGAGCCCTGCAGGGGGCGCTCTATCTACAGCCGAGAGCAGAGAGGAGGAGATGGTCCGCGGTGCAGACCAGCCATGGCTGCTGCGTCCTCCCGGACCGTCTCACCCCCTCCTCGTGTCCATGCCGTCCCTGAAGCTGGATCTTCTGGCCGGAGGTGGGGCGGGGCCGTGCGAGCGTGGGGGGCTCCTGCGTCCCCCAGGCCGGGGGCCGTAGTGGTGGAGGTGGGGGGTGCCGACGGGCGCTCTGGATCACCTGCTCCAGGGTGGGGCTCTTCCTTAAAGGGTCCAGGCCGGGGCTGCTGCGTCCTGTGGGAGGGGAGAGGAGAACCAGAACCGGATCAGGGTTAGAGGTTCATGATGATCTCAGAGACCCGGATACATACACATGATTCTACATCAGACACGTTCCTCTACGTTGTAAAAGGGGATTCTGTAAACACCTCCGGTTAACACTAGAACCACTCTAAACCTCCAGCAGCCTGGAGGTGGAGCTAAAAGCTGCGTCAGCCGTTACCCAATGAGCACAGAGGAACATACTGAGCATGCTCAGTCAGCTGATTCTCCTTTAACTTAGTAAACAGCCAATTACTGCTTCATTTATTCAACTTGATATATACATATATATATATATAGCTTCATTTATTCATATATATATATATATATATATATATATATATATATATATATATATATATATATATATATATATATATATATATATATATATATATATATATATATATATATATATATATATATATATATATATATATATATATATATATATAAATATAATATAATATAATATATAAATAAATAACACCATACAGAACACTGGTTCAGAGTCTGTAGCTGGAAAAGGAATCATTCACAGCAGACAGAATGCAGACTCACAACTGTCCTCATGAAGTTATCCTATTATTAATAATAATAATAATAATATACTGTATCTATTGATAACATATAGTGATTAATAACAGTGGAAATGTCCCGGATCATTTCCCAGAGTTCACTGTCACATGACAGAACTTTAATAGCAATATAAAGGACACACCTGTAGACGGCTGCTCGTACTCTAACGTCTACCGACCCTCAGAGGCACAACATTCAAGTCTCAGTTCTGTGAACAACACAGCCCTCTTCTGTCCTTATGGCATGCGTTACGTGGTTCAAGGGCCACAGAGAGACCCTGAACCCTTGGATCTCATGCCCAGCTGGGTCCCTGCTGCGAGGAGAAGAACTCACCAACACCAACGGGTCCAAACTGGGGGGAAACCAGGGGGCTGGTGCTGAACTGGTTGTAGGCAGGAACCGGAGCCCGGTTGAAGAGGCCGAGGAGCCGCAGACTGGAACGGGTCGGGGCGGCGGCGGCCGAGACGAGGAGCTGGAGCTCATGGAGGACTGAGGAGGAGAGGGTTAGCGTCACACTGTGAACCTCTGCTCCTAAACGCTCCATCAGGATCCAGGTGTGTGTGGAGGAGGTTTACCTGGACGATGGCGGGTCCTGAGGAAGAAGCATGTCGGCTTGGGCGGCTCGCACCGTCCAGGTCCTTTGATGTCGCTGCCTCTGAAGATGATGTACCGAAGGTGTCGTCTCGAGGCGGGATAGAAGCGGTCGGTGGGGCGGTCTCGGTGCGAAGGAGCGCACTGAGGAGGAGACAACTCACGGTCAGAATACCACAGTTTTACACATTTACATATATTATTACTTCTCATTACACACATTTATCCTATATATATATATATATATATATATATATATATATATATAATATATATATAATATATAATATACAATATATATAATATATATATATATATATATATATTATATTATATATATATAGGATAAATGACTAACGCCTGCTCAGGTGAAGCTTCATTTAACAGATGGTCAGCGTCATAATCTGCTGTGAGTGAACCCAGTGACCTCTGAGCCTCTTTACAGCATGACAGTGAACGTTAAACCAGCGTTAACTTTAGCTAGCATGCTTGTTAGTGATAGCTATGATAGTGTTAGCTTTAGTTCATGCTAGCGTGTTTGTTGATGATAGTGGCGCTGTTAGCTTTAGTTCATGCTAGAGTTGTTGATAGTGGCGCTGTTAGCTTTAGTTCATGCTAGCGTGTTTGTTGATGATAGTGGCGCTGTTAGCTTTAGTTCATGCTAGAGTTCTTGTTGATGATAGTGGCGCTGTTAGCTTTAGTTCATGCTAGCGTGCTTGTTGATGATAGTGGCGCCGTTGGCTTTAGTTCATGCTAGTTCTTGTTGATGATAGAGCTGTTAGCTTTAGTTCATGCTAGAGTTCTTGTTGATGATAGTGGCGCTGTTAGCTTTAGTTCATGCTAGAGTTCTTGTTGATGATAGTGGCGCTGTTAGCTTTGGTTCATGCTAGCGTGTTTGTTGATGATAGTGGCGCTGTGCTTTGGTTCATGCTAGAGTGTTTGTTGATGATAGTGGCTGTTAGCTTTGTTCATGCTAGAGTTCTTGTTGATGATAGTGGCGCTGTTAGCTTTAGTTCATGCTAGAGTTCTTGTTGATAGTGGCGCTGTTAGCTTTAGTTCATGCTAGAGTTCTTGTTGATGATAGTGGCGCTGTTAGCTTTGGTTCATGCTAGCGTGTTTGTTGATGATAGTGGCGCTGTTAGCTTTAGTTCATGCTAGAGTTCTTGTTGATGATAGTGGCGCTGTTAGCTTTAGTTCATGCTAGAGTTCTTGTTGATGATAGTGGCGCTGTTAGCTTTAGTTCATGCTGGCTGTTAGCTTCAGCTCATGCTAGCTGTTAGCTCATGCTAGCTGTTAGCTTCAGCTCATGCTAGCAGTTAGCTGTTAGCTTCAGCTCATGCTAGCAGTTAGCTTCAGCTCATGCTAGCTGTTAGCTCATGCTAGCTGTTAGCTTTAGCGCATGCTAGCTGTTAGCTTTAGCTCATGCTAGCTGTTAGCTTTAGCCCATGCTAGCTGCGGGTAAACGGTCTGGCACTGCCTCACGTGTCGCTGCTATCTGAACAGCTGCTCGCAGACCAGCAGAAGCTAATGCTAGCTGGCGCTAGCATGCTATGTGCGCTAGCGTGCTATGTGCGCTAGCGTGCTTAGTGAGCTAGCGTGTTATGCGCTAGCATGCTATGTGCAGCTGTGTGCTAGCATGCTGTGTGCTAGGCGTGCTATGTGAGCTAGGGTGCTATGTGCTAGCATGCTATGTGCTAGCATTAGCTATGTGAGCTAGCATTAGCTATGTGAGCTAGCGTGCTATGTGCTAGCATGCTATGTGGCTAGCATTGGCTATGTGAGCTAGCGTGCTATGTGCTAGCATGCTATGTGAGCTAGCATTAGCTCTGTGCTAGCATTGGCTCTGTGTAGCATTGGCTCTGTGCTAGCATTAGCTCTATGTAGCATTGGCTGTGGCATTGGCTCTGTGTAGCATTAGCTCTGTGTAGCATTAGCTCTGTGTAGCATTAGCTGTGTAGCATTAGCTCTGTGTAGCATTAGCTCTGTGTAGCATTAGCTCTGTGTAGCATTAGCTGTGTAAAGCAGTACCTTTGGCCAGCGCCACGGTGGAGTTCTCGGTGTCGATGGTGTACAGGATGCCCTCGTAGCGGATCTCTGCTTTGGAGATCAGGCTGATCTTGCTGCCCAGGTAGGGCGTCCCGCCGCTCATGGTGCCGCTGCGGGTCTGCGGGTCTGCGGGCAGCGGAGCACTGAGGTTCTACGCAGAGGTTCTACGCAGAGGTTCTATGCAGAGGTTCTCCGGGTCGCTTCTCTTTGCCACCGTCACCGCTACAACAACATGGCTACCTCATCCTCCATCGGACGCTGTGAGCGCGGGGGCTAACGGGAACATCCTGATATCGCGAGAAGACGCTCCGCCGCGGGAACTAGATCTGTGCGGGGTAGAAGCGCAAACACGTCCACAGCTCTACAGAGAGACGCGAGAGAAGTTACGAAGCGCGTTCCTCTGCTCAGAGGCGCGTGCACAGGCTGGTCTGGGTCAGGTGATCAGGTGATCAGGTGGTCAGGTGATGCTCAGCGCACACACGTGTCTCTCCTCACAGGCAGAGCCGCACTGCCAGGAGAGCTGCGCATCTCTCATCGTAATGTGAAGGATTCTTACTGTTTCTCTGCTTCATGTGGAGCCGTGATCCTTGTATTGCTCTGTCCCTGTCACCAAACAGAGCCTCTCCTCCTCACACAGGCTCTATTCATTGACACTCTACATTCTATTCCTCCTATTTCTACGCTGGACGCCCGCTCGGATCCTCCGCGCATGCGCACATTCTACAATACGATTTGCACAACGGCCCGACATCAAAGATGGCGGGAGCCTCCGACCCACTGGAGGACATGCTCTTCACCGAGGTGGACGAGAAGGCGGTGAGCGACCTGGTGGGCTCTCTGGAGTCCCAGCTGGGCGACGCAGAGCCGGCCGCAGCCGCCAGCCCCGCCGGGGGCCGGGCCGGAGCTCCGGCGGCCGGGCCGTCCTCCGGGAGGAAGCCGCAGCCAGCACAGCGAGCACCGAGCCCGGTGGGGTCCCCCCTCCTCCGGGAAGCCCCCCTCCTCCGGTAAGCCCCGCGGCCCCCCGCTCCCTCCCCGGTACCGGGACCCGTCCCCTCCTGACCGCCGGGTCCGCTGGCTTCCCCCGGGCGGCTCGGGTCCCGGTGCCGCGGCGGAGGCGGTCCGGGACCGGGTCTCCCGGGCTGCAAAGTTTGAACGGAGGAGCCGTGAAGTTAGTGAACTCTGTGCCTGCAGCCGCTCCGGTGCTGACCGGGCCGGGGACCAGCACGGTGACCGGCCCGGGGACCAGCACTGGGACCAGCACTGGGACCAGCACTGGGACCAGCACTGTGACCAGCCCGGTCCCCGGCCCGGTCACCGCACCACCTCCACGGCCGCTCCTCACCCCCGCAGGCCGCCGTGGCGTCCCCCGCCGTCCCCTGCAGAGACACCCGGGTCCGGTGGCCCAGAACGGGGTCGAGCCCAAGCCCCCCCCCCCCGGCCGCCTCCGGCCCGCAGGTGAACCACGCCGCCCCTGATGCACACCAAGGTGCTGGTTCCGAGCCAGCCGAGTCTCTGGGAACTCTGTGATCCTGACCAGCACCCCACCCAGACCGGGACCGGGACAGCCTCCCGCCTGAAGCCGGCGGTGAACGGAGTGGGTCAGCCCGCCGTGGTGAGGCCGGGCGGGCCCGTGGCCACGATCCATCCAGCAGCAGAGGGCGGGTCTGGTGGCGACCTCCCCCGGCCCGCTGCTCCTCAGCCACAGCTGGCCGTCCGGCCCCAGCAGCAGACCACCATCCAGCTGCCACCCGGCTTCTCCCCGCCAGGTGAGTGGACCTCCACCCACGACCCAGGTCACCCGACAGGTCACATGACAGGTCACCTCTCAGGTCACCTCTCAGGTCACCTCTCAGGTCACATGACAGTCACCCGACAGGTCACATGACAGGTCACCTCTCAGGTCACATGACAGTCACATGACAGGTCACCCGACAGGTCACATGACAGGTCACATGACAGGTCACCTCTCAGGTCACCCACAGGTCACCCGACAGGTCACATGACAGGTCACCTGCTCCCAGTTTGTTCATCTCATGTGTTCCCACTCTCTG
>NW_026549792.1:0-563 GCF_027596085.1 Anoplopoma fimbria | reverse complement strand
GTTATAGTACTGTATATCATGTCATGGAAGACTTCAACATAGTCTGTAGAAGTAAAATATGTTGAAAAAAATCACAGCATAATACATCTAAAAATAATAGCATATAATGTCAATGACTTTATTGTACACTATTTTTTTGACCTTTCTTTAAGAAATGTTCAACTTGGTATACTTTGAAACTCGCGAGATATTTGACATAAGACCTTTGATGAATTTGCTTGAAAAGAGTTGTGGCACCTTGCTGAATAGCTCTGGGGATGTGGACTGTTACCTCTCTGGCAGGCAAGGAACCGGAGCTGGTGCGAGAGGTGTAGCAGTACCAATAAGATATAGTTGGGCTCACCTCGTATAGCACTGGTTCTGGAACTAAACTCCTGGAGAGTGGCTGGACTCTATCCACAGAACAGCAGCTCGGAGTACCCGACCTTCTTAGAGTCTCTGGGTGGTGTTCTGGAGAGGATGCAGAATGGGGACTCTATCGTTCTGCAGCGGGACTTCAACGCTAATGTGGGTAACATTGGAGAAACCTGGAGGGGGCTGATTGGGAGGAACGGCCTTAAACC
>NW_026549791.1:0-4920 GCF_027596085.1 Anoplopoma fimbria | reverse complement strand
TCATACTATTGTATGTCGAGAAAAGTTAAAAAAGTCAAAATATAGTAAAAAATCGAAAAAAGTCATAGTATAGTATGTCGAAAAAAGTGAAAAAAGTCATAGTATAGTATGTCGATAAAAGTCATAGTATAGTATGTCATAAAAAGTCATAGTATAGTATGTCCAAAAAAATCAAAAAAAGTCATAGTATAGTATGTCGAAAAAAGTCATAGTATAGTATGTTGAAAAAAGTTGAAAAAAGGTAATTGTGTAGGATGTGGAAAACCGTCAATAAAAAGCCATAGCTCCGTGTGCGGAAAAAGACACAGTATAGTATGTCGAAAAAAGTCGAAAAAAAGTCATACTATTGTATGTCAAATTTTTTTGAAAAAAGTCATACTATTGTATGTCGAGAAAAGTTAAAAAGTCAAAATATAGTATGTCGATAAAAGTAATAGTATAGTATGTCATAAAAAGTCATAGTATAGTATGTCGAAAAAAATCGAAAAAAGTCATAGTATAGTATGTCGAAAAAAGTCATAGTATAGTATGTTGAAAAAAGTTGAAAAAAGTAATTGTGTAGGATGTGGAAAACCGTCCATAAAAAACCATAGCTCCGTATGTGGAAAAAGACACAGTATACATACTATTGTATGTCGATAAAAGTAATAATAATGTCATAAAAGTCATAGTATAGTATGTCGAAAAAAATCCAAAAAATTCATAGTATAGTATGTCATAAAAGTCATAGTATAATGTCCATAAAAATCGAAAAGTCATAGTATAGTATGTCGAAAAAAGTCATAGTATAGTATGTTTTAAAAAGTTGAAAAAAGTAATTGTGTAGGATGTGGAAAACCGTCCATAAAAAACCATAGCTCCGTATGTGGAAAAAGACACTGTATAGTATGTCGAAAAGTCAAAAGTCGAAAAAAAAGTCATACTATTGTATGTCGAGAAAAGTGAAAAAAAAAGTCATAGTATAGTATGTCGATAAAAGTCATAGTATAGTATGTCATAAAAAGTCATAGTATAGTATGTACAAAAAATCCAAAAAAGTCATAGTATAGTATGTCGAAAAAAGTCATAGTATAGTATGTTGAAAAAGTTGAAAAAAGGTAATTGTGTAGGATGTGGAAAACCGTCAATAAAAAGCCATAGCTCCGTGTATGGAAAAAGACACAGTATAGTATGTCGAAAAAGTCGAAAAAGTCATACTATTGTATGTCGAGAAAAGTTAAAAAAGTCAAAATATAGTATGTCAATAAAAGTAATAAAGTATAGTATGTCATAAAAGTCATAGTATAGTATGTCAAAAAATCCAAAAAAGTCATAGTATAGTATGTCGAAAAAAACTCATAGTATAGTATGTAATTAAAAGTCGCAAAAAGTCACAGTATAATCATTCGAAAAAAGTCATAGTCATATAGAAGGTTGTCTAGCCCGGGAACTGAACCCCGGCCATTCTTCCCGTCAGGCGACAGTGCTAACCACTACACCACCGAGACTCAGTCAAAGTATAGTATGTCGATAAAAGTAATAGTATAGTATGTCATAAAAAGTCATAGTATAGTATGTCGAAAAAGTCATAGTATAGTATGTAATTAAAAGTCGCAAAAAGTCATAGTATAATCATTCAAAAGAAGTCATAGTCATATAGAAGGTTGTCTAGCCCGGGAACTGAACCCCGGCCATTCTTCCCGTCAGGCGACAGTGCTAACCACTACACCACCGAGACTCAGTCAAAGTGTAGTATGTCGATAAAAGTAATAGTATAGTATGTCATAAAAAGTCATAGTATAGTATGTATAGTATGTCGAAAAAAGTTGAAAAAAAGTCATACTATTGTATGTCGATTTTTTTAAAAAAAGTCATAGTATTGTATGTCGATAAAAGTTAAAAAAGTCATAATATAGTATGTCGATAAAAGTAATAGTATAGTATGTCATAAAAAAGTCATAGTATAGTATGTGAAAAAAAAAAAAAAAAAGTCATACTATTGTATGTCGAAAAAGTGAAAAAAGTCATAGTATAGTATGTCGATAAAAGTCATAGTATAGTATGTCATAAAAAGTCATAGTATAGTATGTCCAAAAAAATCAAAAAAAGTCATAGTATAGTATGTCGAAAAAAGTCATAGTATAGTATGTTGAAAAAAGTTGAAAAAAGGTAATTGTGTAGGATGTGGAAAACCGTCAATAAAAAGCCATAGCTCCGTGTGCGGAAAAAGACACAGTATAGTATGTCGAAAAAAGTCGAAAAAAAGTCATACTATTGTATGTCGAAATTTTTTTGAAAAAAGTCATACTATTGTATGTCAGAAAAGTCAAAATATAGTATGTCAAAATATAGTATGTCGATAAAAGTCATAGTATAGTATGTCATAAAAAAAAAGTCATAGTATAGTATGTCAAAAAAAGTCATAGTATAGTATGTAATTAAAAAAGTCAAAAAGTCATATAATCATTCAAAAAGTCAAAAAGTATGTCATAGTCATATAGTATGTCGAAAAAAAGTCATGCTAGAGACTCAGTCATAGTATAGTATGTCGATAAAAAAGTAAAGTATAGTATGTCATAAAAAGTCATAGTATAGTATGTCATAAAAAAGTCATAGTATAGTATGTAATTAAAAGTCGCAAAAAGTCACAGTATAATCATTCGAAAAGAAGTCATAGTCATATAGAAGGTTGTCTAGCCCGGGAACTGAACCCCGTATTCTTCCTGTCAGGCGACAGTGCTAACCACTACACCACCGAGACTCAGTCAAAGTATGTCGAGTATGTATAGTATGTCGATAAAAGTAATAGTATAGTATGTCATAAAAAGTCATAGTATAGTATGTCGAAAAAAGTCATAGTATAATATGTTGAAAAAAGTTGAAAAGAAAGTCAGACTATTGTATGTCGAATTTTTTTTTGAAAAAAGTCATACTATTGTATGTCGATAAAAGTTAAAAAATAATATAGTATGTCGATAAAAGTAATAGTATAGTATGTCAAAAAAGTCATAGTATAGTATGTAATTAAAAGTCGAAAAAGTCAAGTATAATCATTGAAAAAGTCATAGTCATAGTCATAAAAGGTTGTCTAGTATAGTATGTCAAAAAAGTAATAGTATAGTATGTCGAAAAAAATCATAAAAAGTCATACTATAGTATGTCGAAAAAAGTCGAAAAAAAGTCATACTATTGTATGTCGAAAAAAGTCATAGTATAGTATGTCATAAAAAGTCATAGTATAGTATGTCCAAAAAAATCAAAAAAAGTCATAGTATAGTATGTCGAAAAAAGTCATAGTATAGTATGTTGAAAAAAGTTGAAAAAAGGTAATTGTGTAGGATGTGGAAAACCGTCAATAAAAAGCCATAGCTCCGTGTGCGGAAAAAGACATAGTATAGTATGTCGAAAAAAGTCGAAAAAAATTCATACTATTGTATGTCGAAATTTTTTTGAAAAAAGTCATACTATTGTATGTCGAAAAAGTTAAAAAAGTCATAATATAGTATGTCGATAAAAGTAATAGTATAGTATGTCATAAAAAGTCATAGTATAGTATGTCGAAAAAAATCCAAAAAAAAGTCATAATATAGTATGTCGAAAAAAAGTCGAAAAAAAGTCATACTATTGTATGTCGAAAAAAGTGAAAAAAGTCATAGTATAGTATGTCGATAAAAGTCATAGTATAGTATGTCATAAAAAGTCATAGTATAGTATGTCCAAAAAAATCAAAAAAAGTCATAGTATAGTATGTCCAAAAAGTCATAGTATAGTATGTTGAAAAAAGTTGAAAAAAGGTAATTGTGTAGGATGTGGAAAACCGTCAATAAAAAGCCATAGCTCCGTGTGCGGAAAAAGACACAGTATAGTATGTCGAAAAAAGTCGAAAAAAGTCATACTATTGTATGTCGAATTTTTTTTGAAAAAAGTCATACTATTGTATGTCGAAAAGTTAAAAAGTCAAAATATAGTATGTCGATAAAAGTAATAGTATAGTATGTCATAAAAAGTCATAGTATAGTATGTCGAAAAAAATCCAAAAAAGTCATAGTATAGTATGTCGAAAAAAGTCATAGTATAGTATGTAATTAAAAGTCGCAAAAAGTCACAGTATAATCATTCGAAAAGAAGTCATAGTCATATAGAAGGTTGTCTAGCCCGGGAACTGAACCCCGGCCATTCTTCCTGTCAGGCGACAGTGCTAACCACTACACCACCGAGACTCAGTCAAAGTATAGTATGTCGATAAAAGTAATAGTATAGTATGTCATAAAAAGTCATAGTATAGTATGTTGAAAAAAGTCATAGTATAGTATGTTGAAAAAAGTTGAAAAGAAAGTCAGACTATTGTATGTCGAATTTTTTTTGAAAAAAGTCATACTATTGTATGTCGATAAAAGTTAAAAAAGTCATAATATAGTATGTCGATAAAAGTAATAGTATAGTATGTCATAAAAAGTCATAGTATAGTATGTCGAAAAAATCGAAAAAAAGTCATACTATTGTATGTCGAAAAAAAGTAAAAAAAGTCATAGTATAGTATGTCATAAAAAGTCATAGTATAGTATGTCGAAAAAAATCGAAAAAAGTCATAGTATAGTATGTCGAAAAAAGTCATAGTATAGTATGTTGAAAAAAGTTGAAAAAAGGTAATTGTGTAGGATGTGGAAAACCGTCAATAAAAAGCCATAGCTCCGTGTGCGGAAAAAGACACAGTATAGTATGTCGAAAAAGTCGAAAAAAAGTCATACTATTGTATGTCGAAAAAAAATGTGAAAAAAGTCATAGTATAGTATGTCATAAAAAGTCATAGTATAGTATGTCCAAAAAAATCAAAAAAAGTCATAGTATAGTATGTCGAAAAAAGTCATAGTATAGTATGTTGAAAAAGTTGAAAAAAGGTAATTGTGTAGGATGTGGAAAACCGTCAATAAAAAGCCATAG
>NW_026549790.1:0-27835 GCF_027596085.1 Anoplopoma fimbria | reverse complement strand
ATCCTCAAAGGTCCCCTTTGTCAGACTATAATATGCCAAAAAGTGATAGTATAGTATTTTAAAAATAGTATGCCAAAAAATACTGTAAGCATGTCAAAAAAAGTAATGCTATAGAGTGTCGAAAAAAATCAAAGTATAGTAAGTCAGAAATTGTAATAAAAAGTCCTACTATATTATGTCCAAAAAATGTCATACTGTAGCATGTCGAGAAAAATAGTATAGTATGTCAAAAGGTCAAACTATAGTGTGTAAAGAAAATGTAAAAAAAAAAATCCTAGTATAATTTAAAACATAGTTATGTAATATCATGAAAAAGGGCAGCACGATGGTGTAGTGGTTAGCACTGTCGCCTCACAGCAAGAGGAGCTGGGGTTCAATTGTGGAGTTCTATGTGGAGTTTGCATGTTCTCCCCGTGTCAGCGTGGGTTCTCTCCGTTCTCCGGCTTCCTCCCACAGTCCAAAGACATGCAGCTTAGGTGCATTGAAGACTCTAAATTGCCCGTAGGTGTGGATGTGAGTGTGAATGGTTGTTTGTCTCTATATGTCTGTCCTGTGACAGACTGGCGAACTGTCCAGGTGAACCCTGCCTTCGCCCATTGACAGCTGAGATCAGCTCCAGCACCCCTGCGACCCTTAACTGGATAAGCGGTTACGGTAGATGAATGAATATCATGAAAAAGTCACACTATATTATGATGAAAAGAAGTCAACGTTAAGTTTGTTTATTTAAAAAAATATAAATAAATACTGTAGCATGTCAAAATAAAGTGTAGTTAAGCATGTAGAAAAATAAATCTACTAAAGTCAGAGTTTAGTAAGTCAAAAAATATGATAAAAAGTCACGGTATAGTATGTCGAAAAAAAATGAACAAAAAGTCATACTATAACATGTCGAAAAATAGTCATAATATAGTGTGTCGAAAAAGTCATATTATAGTATGTAGATAAAAGTCATAGTATAGTACGTCAAAAAAATTCTTATTATAATATGTCAAAAAAGTTGAAAAATAGTCAGTGTGGAGAAAAAAGTTGAAAAGAGTCAGTATAGTACGTCAAAAAAAATTCTTATAGTATGTCAAAGAAATGTCTAAAAACAGTCATAGTATAGTATGTCGAAAAAAGTCATGGTATAGTCTGTCGATAAAAGTAATAGTATAGTATGTCATAAAAAGTCATAGTATAGTATGTCGAAAAAAAAATCAAAAAAAGTCATACTATTGTATGTCGAATTTTTGGAAAAAAGTCATACTATTGTATGTCGAAAAAGTCATAGTATAGTATGTCGAAAAAGTTAAAAAAGTCATAGTATAGTATGTCGAAAAAAAGTCATAGTATAGTATGTCAAAAAGTCAAAAAAGTCATAGTATAGTGTGTTAAAAAATTCATAGTATAGTATGTTGAAAAAAGTTGAAAAAAAGTAATTGTGTAGGATGTGGAAAACCGTCCATAAAAAGCCATAGCTCCGTATGTGGAAAAAGACACAGTATAGTATGTCGGAAAAAAGTCATATGTCCAATTTTTTTTGAAAAAAGTCATACTATTGTATGTCGAGAAAAGTTAAAAAGTCAAAATATAGTATGTCGATAAAAGTAATAGTATAGTATGTCATAAAAAGTCATAGAATAGTATGTCGAAAAAATCATAGTATAGTATGTCAAAAAAATCAAAAAAAGTCATTGTATAGTATGTCGAAAAAAGTCATAGTATAGTATGTTGAAAAAAGTTGAAAAAAAGTAATTGTGTAGGATGTGGAAAACCGTCCATAAAAAGCCATAGCTCCGTATGTGGAAAAAGACACAGTATAGTATGTCGAAAAAAAGTCATACTATTGTATGTCGAATTTTTTTTGAAAAAAGTCATAGTATTGTATGTCGAGAAAAGTTAAAAAAGTCATAATATAGTATGTCGATAAAAGTAATAGTATAGTATGTCATAAAAAGTCATAGTATAGTATGTCGAAAAAAATCGAAAAAAAGTCATAGTATAGTATGTCGAAAAAGTTGAAAAGTATTGTAAAAAAGTAATTGTGTAGGATGTGGAAAACCGTCCATAAAAAGCCATAGCTCCGTATGTGGAAAAAGACATAGTATAGTATGTCGAAAAAAATCAAAAAAAGTCATAGTATAGTATGTTGAAAAAAAAAAAAAGTTGAAAAAAAAAAGTCATAATTGTGTGGATGTGGAAAACCGTCCATAAAATGTCGAGAAATGTTAAAAAAGTCATAGTATAGTATGTCGAAAAAAGTCGAAAAAAGTCATACTATTGTATGTCATTTTTTTTGAAAAAGTCATATTGTATAGTATGTTAAAAAAATCAAAAAAAGTCATACTATTGTATGTCGATTTTTTTTTGAAAAAAGTCATATTATTGTATGTCGAAAAAAGATAAAGTTAAAAAAAAGTCATAATATAGTATGTCGAGAAAAGTAATAGTATAGTATGTCATAAAAAGTCATAGTATAGTATGTCGAAAAAAATCAAAAAAAAGTCATAGTATAGTATGTCGAAAAAAAAGTCATAGTATAGTATGTTGAAAAAGTTGAAAAAAGTAATAGTATAGGATGTGGAAAACCGTCCATAAAAAGCCATAGTCCGTATGTGGAAAAAGACAAAGTATAGTATGTCGAAAAAAATAGTCAAAAAAAGTCATACTATTGTATGTCGAAAAAAAATTTATTGTAAAAAAGTCATATTATTGTATGTCGAAAAAGTTATAAAAAAAAATAGTCATAAAAAGTCATACTATTGTATGTCGAAAAAAAGTCATAGTATAGTATGTCATAAAAAGTCATAGTATAGTATGTCGAAAAAGTAATAGTATAGTATGTCATAAAAAGTCATAGTATAGTATGTCGAAAAAATCAAAAAAAGTCATACTATTGTATGTCGAATTTTTGAAAAAAAGTCATACTATTGTATGTCGAAAAAAGTCATAGTATAGTATGTCGAGAAAAGTTAAAAAAGTCATAGTATAGTATGTCGATAAAAGTAATAGTATAGTATGTCATATAGTATGTCAAAAAAGTCATAGTATAGTATGTCGAAAAAAATCAAAAAAGTCATACTATTGTATGTCGAATTTTTTTGAAAAAAGTCATACTATTGTATGTCGAAAAAAGTCATAGTATAGTATGTCGAGAAAAGTTAAAAAAGTCATAGTATAGTATGTCGATAAAAGTAATAGTATAGTATGTCATAAAAAGTCATAGTATAGTATGTCGAAAAAAATCAAAAAAAGTCATACTATTGTATGTCGATTTTTTTTGAAAAAAGTCATACTATTGTATGTCGAAAAAAGTCATAGTATAGTATGTCGAGAAAAGTTAAAAAAGTCATAGTATAGTATGTCGAGAAAAGTAATAGTATAGTATGTCATAAAAAGTCATAGTATAGTATGTCGAAAAAAATCAAAAAAAGTCATACTATTGTATGTCGAAAAAAAAAGTCATAGTATTGTATGTCGAAAAAAAAAAAGTCAAAATAATGTCATAATAGTATAGTATGTCATAAAAAGTCATAGTATGTCGAAAAAAGTCATAGTATAGTATGTCGAGAAAAGTTAAAAAAGTCATAGTATAGTATGTCGATAAAAGTAATAGTATAGTATGTCATAAAAAGTCATAGTATAGTATGTCGAAAAAAATCAAAAAAAGTCATAGTATAGTATGTCGAAAAAAGTCATAGTATAGTATGTTGAAAAAAGTTGAAAAAAGTAATTGTGTAGTATGTAAAACGATAAAAAGTAATAGTATAGTATGTCATAAAAAGTCATAGTATAGTATGTCGAAAAAAATCAAAAAAAGTCATACTATTGTATGTCGAATTTTTTTTGAAAAAAGTCATATTATTGTATGTCGAGAAAAGTTAAAAAAGTCATAATATAGTATGTCGAGAAAAGTAATAGTATAGTATGTCATAAAAAGTCATAGTATAGTATGTCGAAAAAAATAATAATAGTATGTCATAAAAAGTCATAGCATTGTATGTCAAAAAAATCAAAAAAAGTCATACTATTTTGTCGAAAAAAAAAGTCATACTATTGTATGTCGAAAAAAGTCATAGTATAGTATGTCGAGAAAAGTTAAAAAAGTCATAGTATAGTATGTCGATAAAAGTAATAGTATAGTATGTCATAAAAAGTCATAGTATAGTATGTCGAAAAAAAAATCAAAAAAAGTCATACTATTGTATGTCGAATTTTTTTTGAAAAAAGTCATACTATTGTATGTCGAAAAAAGTCATAGTATAGTATGTCGAGAAAAGTTAAAAAAGTCATAGTATAGTATGTCGATAAAAGTAATAGTATAGTATGTCATAAAAAGTCATAGTATAGTATGTCGAAAAAAATCAAAAAAAGTCATACTATTGTATGTCGAAAAAAGTCATACTATTGTATGTTGAAAAAAGTTAGAAAAAAAAGTAATTGTATAGTATGTGTGGAAAACCGTCCATAAAAAGCCATAGCTCCGTATGTGGAAAAAGACATAGTATAGTATGTCGAAAAAAGTCAAAAAAAGTCATACTATTGTATGTCGAAAAAAATTTGAAAAAAGTCATATTATTGTATGTCGAGAAAAGTTAAAAAAGTCATAATATAGTATGTCGAGAAAAGTAATAGTATAGTATGTCAAAAAAGTCATAGTATAGTATGTCGAAAAAAGTAATAGTATAGTATGTCATAAAAAGTCATAGTATAGTATGTCGAAAAAAATCAAAAAAGTCATACTATTGTATGTCGAATTTTTTTGAAAAAAGTCATATTATTGTATGTCGAGAAAAGTTAAAAAAGTCATAATATAGTATGTCGAGAAGAGTAATAGTATAGTATGTCATAAAAAGTCATAGTATAGTATGTCGATAAAAAAAGTCATAGTATAGTATGTCGAAAAAAATCAAAAAAAGTCATACTATTGTATGTCGAAAAAAGTCATAGTATAGTATGTTGAAAAAAGTTAAAAAAGTCATATTATAGTATGTGGAAAACCGTCCATAAAATAGTATGTCATAAAAAGTCATAGTATAGTATGTCGAAAAAAATCAAAAAAAGTCATACTATTGTATGTCGAATTTTTTTGAAAAAAGTCATATTATTGTATGTCGAGAAAAGTTAAAAAAGTCATAATATAGTATGTCGAGAAAAGTAATAGTATAGTATGTCATAAAAAGTCATAGTATAGTATGTCGAAAAAAATCAAAAAAAGTCATACTATTGTATGTCGAATTTTTTGAAAAAAGTCATACTATTGTATGTCGAAAAAAGTCATAGTATAGTATGTCGAGAAAAGTTAAAAAAGTCATAGTATAGTATGTCGATAAAAGTAATAGTATAGTATGTCATAAAAAGTCATAGTATAGTATGTCGAAAAAATCAAAAAAAGTCATACTATTGTATGTCGAAAAAATTTTGAAAAAAGTAATTGTATTGTATGTGGAAAAAAGTCATAAAATAGTATAGTCTGTATGTTAAAAAAGTCATAGTATAGTATGTCGAAAAAAGTCGAAAAAAAGTCATACTATTGTATGTCGAAAAAAGTCATAGTATAGTATGTTGAAAAAAAAGTTGAAAAAAAAAAGTATATTGTGTATGTGGATAAAAGTTTTTTGAAAAAAGTCATAAAATAGTATGTCGGAAAAAAAAAAGTCATAGTATAGTATGTCGAAAAAAAAGTCAAAAAAAAGTCATACTATTGTATGTCGAAAAATTTGAAAAAAGTCATATTATTGTATGTCGAAAAAAAAAAAGTCAAAAAAAGTCATACTATTGTATGTCGTTTTTTTTGAAAAAAGTCATATTATTGTATGTCGAGAAAAGTTAAAAAAGTCATAGTATAGTATGTCGATAAAAGTAATAGTATAGTATGTCATAAAAAGTCATAGTATAGTATGTCGAAAAAAATCAAAAAAAGTCATACTATTGTATGTCGAATTTTTTTTTGAAAAAATCATAAAAAAAAAGTCATAGTATAGTATGTCGAGAAAAGTTAAAAAAGTCATAGTATAGTATGTCGATAAAAGTAATAGTATAGTATGTCATAAAAAGTCATAGTATAGTATGTCGAAAAAAATCAAAAAAAGTCATACTATTGTATGTCGAAAAAAAAGTCATATTATTGTATGTCGAGAAAAGTTAAAAAAGTCATAATATAGTATGTCATAAATAGTATAGTATGTCATAAAAAGTCATAGTATAGTATGTCGAAAAAAATCAAAAAAAGTCATAGTATAGTATGTCGAAAAAAGTCATAGTATAGTATGTTGAAAAAAGTTGAAAAAAAGTAATTGTGTAGGATGTGGAAAACCGTCCATAAAAAGCCATAGCTCCGTATGTGGAAAAAGACACAGTATAGTATGTCGAAAAAAGTCGAAAAAAAGTCATACTATTGTATGTCGAATTTTTTTTGAAAAAAGTCATATTATTGTATGTCGAAAAAAAAAAAAAGTCATAATATAGTATGTCGAAAAAGTCATAGTATAGTATGTCATAAAAAGTCATAGTATAGTATGTCGAAAAAGTAATAGTATAGTATGTCATAAAAAGTCATAGTATAGTATGTCGAAAAAAATCAAAAAAAGTCATACTATTGTATGTCGAATTTTTTTTGAAAAAAGTCATACTATTGTATGTCGAAAAAAGTCATAGTATAGTATGTCGAGAAAAGTTAAAAAAGTCATAGTATAGTATGTCGATAAAAGTAATAGTATAGTATGTCATAAAAAGTCATAGTATAGTATGTCGAAAAAAATCAAAAAAAGTCATACTATTGTATGTCGAATTTTTTTTGAAAAAAGTCATACTATTGTATGTCGAAAAAGTCATAGTATAGTATGTCGAAAAAGTTAAAAAAGTCATAGTATAGTATGTCGATAAAAGTAATAGTATAGTATGTCATAAAAAGTCATAGTATAGTATGTCGAAAAAAATCAAAAAAAAAAGTCATACTATTGTATGTCGAATTTTTTTTGAAAAAAGTCATACTATTGTATGTCGAAAAAAGTCATAGTATAGTATGTCGAGAAAAGTTAAAAAAGTCATAGTATAGTATGTCGATAAAAGTAATAGTATAGTATGTCATAAAAAGTCATAGTATAGTATGTCGAAAAAAATCAAAAAAAGTCATACTATTGTATGTCGAATTTTTTTTGAAAAAAGTCATATTATTGTATGTCGAGAAAAGTTAAAAAAGTCATAATATAGTATGTCGAGAAAAGTAATAGTATAGTATGTCATAAAAAGTCATAGTATAGTATGTCGAAAAAAATCAAAAAAAGTCATACTATTGTATGTCGAATTTTTTTTGAAAAAAGTCATACTATTGTATGTCGAAAAAAGTCATAGTATAGTATGTCGAGAAAAGTTAAAAAAGTCATAGTATAGTATGTCGATAAAAGTAATAGTATAGTATGTCATAAAAAGTCATAGTATAGTATGTCGAAAAAAATCAAAAAAAAAAAAGTCATACTATTGTATGTCGAATTTTTTTGAAAAAAGTCATAGTATAGTATGTTGAAAAAAAGTTGAAAAAAGTAATTGTGTAGGATGTGGAAAACCGTCCAAAAAAGCCATAGCTCCGTATGTGGAAAAAGACATAGTATAGTATGTCGAAAAAAGTCGAAAAAAAAGTATACTATTGTATGTCGAAAAAAGTCATAGTATAGTATGTCGAAAAAATTAAAAAAGTCATAGTATAGTATGTCGAAAAAAGTCATAGTATAGTATGTCATTAAAAAGTCATAGTATAGTATGTCGATAAAAAATAGTATAAAAAAAAGTCATAGTATAGTATGTCGAAAAAAAAAATCAAAAAAGTCATAGTATAGTATGTCGAAAAAAGTCATAGTATAGTATGTCGAAAAAGTTAAAAAAGTCATAGTATAGTATGTCGATAAAAGTAATAGTATAGTATGTCAAAAAAGTCATAGTATAGTATGTCGAAAAAAATCAAAAAAAGTCATAGTATAGTATGTCGAAAAAAAGTCATAGTATAGTATGTTAAAAAGTCATAATTGTAGTATGTTGATGTCGAAAACCGTCGATAAAAAGTCATAGTATAGTATGTCGAAAAAAAACGTCATAGTATAGTATGTCGAAAAAAATCAAAAAAAGTCATAGTATAGTATGTCGAAAAAAGTCATAGTATAGTATGTTGAAAAAAAAATTTGAAAAAAGTCATAGTATAGTATGTCGAAAAAGTCATAAAATAGTATGTCGAAAAAAAAGTCATAGTATAGTATGTAAAAAAAATCGAAAAAAGTCATAGTATAGTATGTCGATAAAAAAGTCATAGTATAGTATGTCGAAAAAAAAAAAAAAGTCATACTATTGTATTTTATGAAAAAAAAGTCATAGTATTGTATGTCGAAAAAAAAAGTCAAAAATTGTATGTCATAGTATAGTATGTCGAGAAAAGTTAAAAAAGTCATAATATAGTATGTCGAGAAAAGTAATAGTATAGTATGTCATAAAAAGTCATAGTATAGTATGTCGAAAAAAATCAAAAAAAAGTCATACTATTGTATGTCGAATTTTTTTGAAAAAAGTCATATTATTGTATGTCGAAAAAGTCATAGTATAGTATGTCGAAAAAGTTAAAAAAGTCATAGTATAGTATGTCGATAAAAGTAATAGTATAGTATGTCATAAAAAGTCATAGTATAGTATGTCGAAAAAAATCAAAAAAAAAAGTCATACTATTGTATGTCGAATTTTTTACTATTGAAAAAAAGTCATATTATAGTATGTCGAGAAAAGTTAAAAAAGTCATAATATAGTATGTCGAAAAAGTAATAGTATAGTATGTCATAAAAAGTCATACTATTGTATGTCGAAAAAAATCAAAAAAAGTCATAGTATAGTATGTCGAAAAAAATCAAAAAAAGTCATAGTATAGTATGTTGAAAAACGTTGAAAAAAGTAATAGTATAGTATGTGGAAAACCGTCCATAAAAAGTAGCATAAAAAGTACAGTATAGTATGTCGAAAAAAATCAAAAAAAGTCATACTATTGTATGTCGAATTTTTTTTGAAAAAAGTCATATTATTGTATGTCGAAAAAAGTCATAATATAGTATGTCGAGAAAAATAATAGTATAGTAAAAAAAAGTCATAGTATAGTATGTCGAAAAAAGTAATAGTATAGTATGTCATAAAAAGTCATAGTATAGTATGTCGAAAAAAATCAAAAAAAGTCATACTATTGTATGTCGAATTTTTTTGAAAAAAGTCATACTATTGTATGTCGAAAAAAGTCATAGTATAGTATGTCGAAAAAAAGTCATAGTATAGTATGTCGATAAAAGTAATAGTATAGTATGTCATAAAAAGTCATAGTATAGTATGTCGAAAAAAATCAAAAAAAGTCATACTATTGTATGTCGAATTTTTTTGAAAAAAGTCATATTATTGTATGTCGAAAAAAGTCATAGTATAGTATGTCGATAAAAGTTAAAAAAGTCATAGTATAGTATGTCGATAAAAGTAATAGTATAGTATGTCATAAAAAGTCATAGTATAGTATGTCGAAAAAAATCAAAAAAAGTCATACTATTGTATGTCGAATTTTTTTGAAAAAAGTCATACTATTGTATGTCGAAAAAAGTCATAGTATAGTATGTCGAGAAAAGTTAAAAAAGTCATAGTATAGTATGTCGATAAAAGTAATAGTATAGTATGTCATAAAAAGTCATAGTATAGTATGTCGAAAAAAATCAAAAAAAAGTCATACTATTGTATGTCGAAAAAAAGTCATATTATTGTATGTCGAGAAAAGTTAAAAAAAAAGTCATAATATAGTATGTCGAGAAAAGTAATAGTATAGTATGTCATAAAAAGTCATAGTATAGTATGTCGAAAAAAATCAAAAAAAGTCATACTATTGTATGTCGAATTTTTTTTGAAAAAAGTCATACTATTGTATGTCGAAAAAAGTCATAGTATAGTATGTCGAGAAAAGTTAAAAAAGTCATAGTATAGTATGTCGATAAAAGTAATAGTATAGTATGTCATAAAAAGTCATAGTATAGTATGTCGAAAAAAATCAAAAAAAGTCATAGTATAGTATGTCGAAAAAAGTCATAGTATAGTATGTTGAAAAAAGTTGAAAAAAGTAATTGTGTAGGATGTGGAAAAAAGTCCATAAAAAGCCATAGCTCCGTATGTGGAAAAAGTCATAGTATAGTATGTCGAAAAAAGTCGAAAAAAGTCATACTATTGTATGTCGAAAAAAGTCATAGTATAGTATGTGAAAAAAATCAAAAAAGTCATACTATTGTATGTCGAAAAAAGTCATAGTATAGTATGTCGATGTCAGAAAAGTTAAAAAAAGTCATAGTATAGTATGTCGATAAAAGTAATAGTATAGTATGTCATAAAAAGTCATAGTATAGTATGTGAAAAAAATCAAAAAAAGTCATACTATTGTATGTCGAAAAAAAGTCATACTATTGTATGTCGATCATAGTATAGTATGTTGAAAAAGTTAAAAAAGTAATTGTATAGGATGTGGAAAACCGTCCATAAAAAGTAATAGCTCCGTATGTCATAAAAGTCATAGTATAGTATGTCGAAAAAATCAAAAAAAGTCATACTATTGTATGTCGAATTTTTTTTTGAAAAAAGTCATATTATTGTATGTCGAAAAAGTTAAAAAAGTCATAATATAGTATGTCGAGAAAAGTAATAGTATAGTATGTCAAAAAGTCATAGTATAGTATGTCGATAAAAGTAATAGTATAGTATGTCATAAAAAGTCATAGTATAGTATGTCGAAAAAAATCAAAAAAAGTCATACTATTGTATGTCGAAAAAAAGTCATATTATTGTATGTCGAGAAAAGTTAAAAAAGTCATAATATAGTATGTCGAGAAAAGTAATAGTATAGTATGTCATAAAAAGTCATAGTATAGTATGTCGAAAAAAATCAAAAAAAGTCATACTATTGTATGTCGAAAAAAGTCATAGTATTGTATGTTGAAAAAAGTTAGTAAAAAAAAGTTGAAAAAAGTAATTGTGTAGGATGTGGAAAACCGTCCATAAAAAGCCATAGCTCCGTATGTGGAAAAAGACATAGTATAGTATGTCGGAAAAAGTCGAAAAAAAAGTCATACTATTGTATGTCGAATTTTTTTTGAAAAAAAAAGTCATAGTATTGTATGTCGAAAAAGTCAAAAAAGTATAGTATAGTATGTCAGAAAAGTAATAATAGTATGTCATAAAAAGTCATAGTATAGTATGTCGTATGTCGAAAAAAAAGTAATAGTATAGTATGTCATAAAAAGTCATAGTATAGTATGTCGAAAAAATGTCATCAAAAAAAAAAGTCATACTATTGTATGTCGAAAAAAAGTCATACTATTGTATGTCGAAAAAAGTCATAGTATAGTATGTCGGAAAAAATTGAAAAAAGTCATAGTATAGTATGTCAATAAAAGTAAAAGTATAGTATGTCGAAAAAAGTCATAGTATAGTATGTCGAAAAAAAATCAAAAAAAGTCATACTATTGTATGTCGAATTTTTTTGAAAAAAGTCATACTATTGTATGTCGAAAAAGTCATAGTATAGTATGTCGAGAAAAGTTAAAAAAGTCATAGTATAGTATGTCGATAAAAGTAATAGTATAGTATGTCATAAAAAGTCATAGTATAGTATGTCGAAAAAAAATCAAAAAAAGTCATACTATTGTATGTCGTCGAATTTTTTTTGAAAAAAGTCATATTATTGTATGTCGAGAAAAGTTAAAAAAGTCATAATATAGTATGTCGATAAAAGTAATAGTATAGTATGTCATAAAAAGTCATAGTATAGTATGTCGAAAAAAATCAAAAAAAGTCATACTATTGTATGTCGAATTTTTTTGGAAAAAAGTCATACTATTGTATGTCGAAAAAAGTCATAGTATAGTATGTCGAAAAAGTTAAAAAAGTCATACTATAGTGTATGTATAAAACCGTCCATAAAAAGCCATAGCTAGTATGTCATAAAAAGTCATAGTATAGTATGTCGAAAAAATCAAAAAAAGTCATACTATTGTATGTCGAAATTTTTTGAAAAAAAGTCATACTATAGTATGTCGAAAAAAGTCATAGTATAGTATGTCGAGAAAAGTTAAAAAAGTCATAGTATAGTATGTCGAAAAAAGTCATAGTATAGTATGTCATAAAAAGTCATAGTATAGTATGTCGAAAAAAATCAAAAAAAGTCATACTATTGTATGTCGAATTTTTTTTGAAAAAAGTCATATTATTGTATGTCGAGAAAAGTTAAAAAAGTCATAGTATAGTATGTCGATAAAAGTAATAGTATAGTATGTCATAAAAAGTCATAGTATAGTATGTCGAAAAAAATCAAAAAAAGTCATACTATTGTATGTCGAATGAAAAAAGTCATACTATTGTATGTCGAAAAAAGTCATAGTATAGTATGTCGAAAAAAATCAAAAAAAGTCATACTATTGTATGTCGAATTTTTTTTTAAAAAGTCATATTATTGTATGTCGAAAAAAAGTCATAGTATAGTATGTCGAAAAAAATTAAAAAAAAGTCAATATAGTATGTCGATAAAAGTAATAGTATAGTATGTCATAAAAAGTCATAGTATAGTATGTCGAAAAAAATCAAAAAAAGTCATACTATTGTATGTCGAAATTTTTTGAAAAAAGTCATACTATTGTATGTCGAAAAAGTTAAAAAAGTCATAGTATAGTATGTCGAGAAAAGTTAAAAAAAAGTCATAGTATAGTATGTCGATAAAAGTAATAGTATAGTATGTCATAAAAAGTCATAGTATAGTATGTCGAAAAAAAAATCAAAAAAAAGTCATACTATTGTATGTCGAAAAAAGTCATAGTATAGTATGTGAAAAAAAGTCGAAAAAAAGTCATACTATTGTATGTCGAAAAAAAAGTCATACTATTGTATGTCGAAAAAGTCATAGTATAGTATGTCGAAAAAGTTAAAAAAAGTCATAGTATAGTATGTCGATAAAAAGTAATAGTATAGTATGTCATAAAAAGTCATAGTATAGTATGTCGAAAAAATCAAAAAAAGTCATACTATTGTATGTCGAAATCTTTTTGAAAAAAGTCATACTATTGTATGTCGAAAAAAGTCATAGTATAGTATGTCGAGAAAAGTTAAAAAAGTCATAGTATAGTATGTCGATAAAAGTAATAGTATAGTATGTCATAAAAAGTCATAGTATAGTATGTCGAAAAAAATCAAAAAAAGTCATACTATTGTATGTCGAATTTTTTTTGAAAAAAGTCATACTATTGTATGTCGAAAAAAGTCATAGTATAGTATGTCGAGAAAAGTTAAAAAAGTCATAGTATAGTATGTCGATAAAAGTAATAGTATAGTATGTCATAAAAAGTCATAGTATAGTATGTCGAAAAAAATCAAAAAAAAGTCATACTATTGTATGTCGAATTTTTTTTGAAAAAAGTCATATTATTGTATGTCGAGAAAAGTTAAAAAAAAAAAGTCATAATATAGTATGTCGATAAAAGTAATAGTATAGTATGTCATAAAAAGTCATAGTATAGTATGTCGAAAAAAATCAAAAAAAGTCATACTATTGTATGTCGAATTATTTTGAAAAAAGTCATACTATTGTATGTCGAAAAAAGTCATACTATTGTATGTCGAAAAAAGTCATACTATTGTATGTCCAATTTTTTTTGAAAAAAGTCATATTATTGTATGTCGAAAAAAAGTCATAGTATAGTATGTCGAGAAAAGTTAAAAAAAAAGTCATAGTATAGTATGTCGATAAAAGTAATAGTATAGTATGTCATAAAAAGTCATAGTATAGTATGTCGAAAAAAATCAAAAAAAGTCATACTATTGTATGTCGAAATTTTTTTTGAAAAAAAGTCATACTATTGTATGTCGAAAAAAAGTCATAGTATAGTATGTCGAAAAAAGTCAAAAAAAGTCATAGTATAGTATGTCGATAAAAGTAATAGTATAGTATGTCATAAAAAGTCATAGTATAGTATGTCGAAAAAAATCAAAAAAAGTCATACTATTGTATGTCGAATTTTTTTTGAAAAAAGTCATACTATTGTATGTCGAAAAAGTTAAAAAAGTCATAATATAGTATGTCGAGAAAAGTAATAGTATAGTATGTCATAAAAAGTCATAGTATAGTATGTCGAAAAAATCAAAAAAAGTCATACTATTGTATGTCGAAAAAAAAAGTCATAGTATAGTATGTCGAAAAAAGTCATCATACTATTGTATGTCGATTTTTTTGAAAAAAGTCATATTATTGTATGTCGAGAAAAGTTAAAAAAGTCATAATATAGTATGTCGATAAAAGTAATAGTATAGTATGTCATAAAAAGTCATAGTATAGTATGTCGAAAAAAATCAAAAAAAGTCATACTATTGTATGTCGAATTTTTTGAAAAAAGTCATACTATTGTATGTCGAAAAAAAGTCATAGTATAGTATGTCGAAAAAAGTTAAAAAAGTCATAATATTGTATGTCGATAATAGTATTATGTCAAAAAAGTCATAGTATAGTATGTCGAAAAAAATCAAAAAAAGTCATACTATTGTATGTCGAAATTTTTTGAAAAAAGTCATACTATTGTATGTCGAAAAAAGTCATAGTATAGTATGTCGAGAAAAGTTAAAAAAAGTCATAGTATAGTATGTCGATAAAAGTAATAGTATAGTATGTCATAAAAAGTCATAGTATAGTATGTCGAAAAAAATCAAAAAAAGTCATACTATTGTATGTCGAAAAAAGTTAAAAAAGTCATAGTATAGTATGTCGAAAAAAAAAAAAAGTCATACTATTGTATGTCGATGTTTTGAAAAAAGTCATACTATAGTATGTCGAGAAAAGTTAAAAAAGTCATAATATAGTATGTCGATAAAAGTAATAGTATAGTATGTCATAAAAAGTCATAGTATAGTATGTCGAAAAAAATCAAAAAAAGTCATACTATTGTATGTCGAATTTTTTTTTGAAAAAAGTCATATTATTGTATGTCGAAAAAAGTCATAGTATAGTATGTCGAGAAAAGTTAAAAAAGTCATAGTATAGTATGTCGATAAAAGTAATAGTATAGTATGTCATAAAAAGTCATAGTATAGTATGTCGAAAAAATCAAAAAAAGTCATACTATTGTATGTCGAATTTTTTTGAAAAAAGTCATATTATTGTATGTCGAGAAAAGTTAAAAAAGTCATAATATAGTATGTCGATAAAAGTAATAGTATAGTATGTCATAAAAAGTCATAGTATAGTATGTCGAAAAAATCAAAAAAAGTCATACTATTGTATGTCGAATTATTTTTGAAAAAAGTCATACTATTGTATGTCGAAAAAAGTCATAGTATAGTATGTCGAAAAAAAAAAGTCGAAAAAAAAAAGTCATACTATTGTATGTCGAAATTTTTTTGAAAAAAGTCATATTATTGTATGTCGAAAAAAGTCATAGTATAGTATGTCGAAAAAGTTAAAAAAAGTCATAGTATAGTATGTCGATAAAAGTAATAGTATAGTATGTCATAAAAAGTCATAGTATAGTATGTCGAAAAAAATCAAAAAAAGTCATACTATTGTATGTCGAAATTTTTTTGAAAAAAGTCATACTATTGTATGTCGAAAAAAGTCATAGTATAGTATGTCGAGAAAAGTTAAAAAAAGTCATAGTATAGTATGTCGATAAAAGTAATAGTATAGTATGTCATAAAAAGTCATAGTATAGTATGTCGAAAAAAATCAAAAAAAGTCATACTATTGTATGTCGAATTTTTTTTGAAAAAAGTCATATTATTGTATGTCGAAAAAAAAAAAGTCATAATATAGTATGTCGAGAAAAGTAATAGTATAGTATGTCAAAAAAAGTCATAGTATAGTATGTCGAAAAAAGTAAAAAAAGTATAGTATGTCATAAAAAGTCATAGTATAGTATGTCGAAAAAATCAAAAAAAGTCATACTATTGTATGTCGAATTTTTTTGAAAAAAGTCATATTATTGTATGTCGAAAAAAGTCATAGTATAGTATGTCGAGAAAAGTTAAAAAAAGTCATAGTATAGTATGTCGATAAAAGTAATAGTATAGTATGTCATAAAAAGTCATAGTATAGTATGTCGAAAAAAATCAAAAAAAGTCATACTATTGTATGTCGAAATTTTTTTGAAAAAAGTCATACTATTGTATGTCGAAAAAAGTCATAGTATAGTATGTCGATAAAAGTTAAAAAAGTCATAGTATAGTATGTCGATAAAAGTAATAGTATAGTATGTCATAAAAAGTCATAGTATAGTATGTCGAAAAAAATCAAAAAAAGTCATACTATTGTATGTCGAAAAAAAAGTTACTATTGAAAAAAAAAGTCATATTATTGTATGTCGAAAAAGTTAAAAAAGTCATAATATAGTATGTCGAGAAAAGTAATAGTATAGTATGTCATAAAAAGTCATAGTATAGTATGTCGAAAAAAATCAAAAAAAGTCATACTATTGTATGTCGAATTTTTTTTGAAAAAAGTCATACTATTGTATGTCGAAAAAAGTCATAGTATAGTATGTCGAAAAAAGTCGAAAAAAAGTCATACTATTGTATGTCGAAAAAAAGTCAAAAAAAGTCATAGTATAGTATGTCGAAAAAAGTCAAAAAAAGTCATAGTATAGTATGTCGATAAAAGTAATAGTATAGTATGTCATAAAAAGTCATAGTATAGTATGTCGAAAAAAATCAAAAAAAGTCATACTATTGTATGTCGAATTTTTTTTGAAAAAAGTCATATTATTGTATGTCGAGAAAAGTTAAAAAAGTCATAATATAGTATGTCGAGAAAAGTAATAGTATAGTATGTCATAAAAAGTCATAGTATAGTATGTCGAAAAAAATCAAAAAAAGTCATACTATTGTATGTCATACTATTGTAAAAAAAGTCATAGTATAGTATGTCGAAAAAAAATCAAAAAAAGTCATACTATTGTATGTCGAATTTTTTGAAAAAAGTCATATTATTGTATGTCGAAAAAAGTCATAGTATAGTATGTCGAGAAAAGTTAAAAAAAGTCATAATATAGTATGTCGATAAAAGTAATAGTATAGTATGTCATAAAAAGTCATAGTATAGTATGTCGAAAAAAATCAAAAAAAGTCATACTATTGTATGTCGAATTTTTTTTGAAAAAAGTCATACTATTGTATGTCGAAAAAAAGTCATACTATAGTATGTCGAAAAAAGTCGAAAAAAAGTCATAGTATAGTATGTCGAAAAAGTTTTTTTTTTTATAAAAAAAAGTCATATTATTGTATGTCGAAAAAATAGTTGTGGTATTATTGAATCATACTATTGTATGTCGAATTTATTTTGTAAAAAGTCATACCTGTATGTCGAGAAAAGTTAAAAAAAGTCATAGTATAGTATGTCGATAAAAGTAATAGTATAGTATGTCATAAAAAGTCATAGTATAGTATGTCGAAAAAATAGTATAGTCAAAAAAAAAAAAAGTCATACTATTGTATGTCGAAATTTTTTTGAAAAAAGTCATACTATTGTATGTCGAAAAAAGTCATAGTATAGTATGTCGATAAAAGTTAAAAAAGTCATAGTATAGTATGTCGATAAAAGTAATAGTATAGTATGTCATAAAAAGTCATAGTATAGTATGTCGAAAAAAATAAAAAAAAGTCATACTATTGTATGTCGAATTTTTTTGAAAAAAGTCATACTATTGTATGTCGAAAAAAGTCATAGTATAGTATGTCGAGAAAAGTTAAAAAAGTCATAGTATAGTATGTCGATAAAAGTAATAGTATAGTATGTCATAAAAAAATCAAAAAAGTCATAGTATAGTATGTCGAAAAAATCAAAAAAATGTCATACTATTGTATGTCGAATTATTTTTGAAAAAAGTCATACTATTGTATGTCGAAAAAGTCATAGTATAGTATGTCGAAAAAAGTAATAGTATAGTATGTCATAAAAAGTCATAGTATAGTATGTCGAAAAAAATCAAAAAAAGTCATACTATTGTATGTCGAAAAATTTTTAAAAAAGTATAGTATGTATGAAAAAAAAAAAGTCATAGTATAGTATGTCGATAAAAGTAATAGTATAGTATGTCATAAAAAGTCATAGTATAGTATGTCGAAAAAAATCAAAAAAAAAGTCATACTATTGTATGTCGAATTATTTTTTTGAAAAAGTCATACTATTGTATGTCGAAAAAAGTCATAGTATAGTATGTCGAAAAAAGTAATAGTATAGTATGTCATAAAAAGTCATAGTATAGTATGTCGAAAAAATCAAAAAAAAGTCATACTATTGATATGTCGAATTATTTTTGAAAAAAGTCATACTATTGTATGTCGAAAAAAGTCATAGTATAGTATGTCGAAAAAAGTCGAAAAAAAGTCATACTATTGTATGTCGAATTATTTTTGAAAAAAGTCATACTATTGTATGTCGAAAAAAGTCATAATATAGTATGTCGATAAAAGTAATAGTATAGTATGTCATAAAAAGTCATAGTATAGTATGTCGAAAAAAATCAAAAAAAGTCATACTATTGTATGTCGAATTATTTTTGAAAAAAGTCATACTATTGTATGTCGAAAAAAGTCATAGTATAGTATGTCGAAAAAAGTCGAAAAAAGTCATACTATTGTATGTCGAATTTTTTGAAAAAAGTCATACTATTGTATGTCGAAAAAAGTCATAGTATAGTATGTCGAGAAAAGTTAAAAAAGTCATAGTATAGTATGTCGATAAAAGTAATAGTATAGTATGTCATAAAAAGTCATAGTATAGTATGTCGAAAAAAATCAAAAAAGTCATACTATTGTATGTCGAATTTTTTTTTTGAAAAAGTAATATTATTGTATGTCGAGAAAAGTTAAAAAAGTCATAATATAGTATGTCGAGAAAAGTAATAGTATAGTATGTCATAAAAAGTCACAGTATAGTATGTCGAAAAAAAGTCGAAAAAAAGTCATACTATTGTATGTCGAATTTTTTTTTGAAAAAAGTCATACTATTGTATGTCGAAAAAAAAAGTCATAGTATAGTATGTCGAGAAAAGTTAAAAAAGTCATAGTATAGTATGTCGATAAAAGTAATACTATTGTATGTCGAAAAAAGTCATAGTATTGTATGTCATGTCAAAAAAAGTCATAGTATAGTATGTTGAAAAACGTTGAAAAAAAGTAATTGTGTAGGATGTGGAAAACCGTCCATAAAAAGCCATAGCTCCGTATGTGGAAAAAGACACAGTATAGTATGTCGAAAAAAGTCATAAAAAACTCATAGTATAGCATGTCGAAAAGTCATAAAAAAGTCATAGTATAGTATGTCGAAAAAATTCATAAAAAAGTCATAGTATAGCATGTCGAAAAAATTCATAAAGAAGTCATAGTATAGCATGTCGAAGAAAGTCATAAAAAACTCATAGTATAGCATGTCGAAAAGTCATAAAAAAGTCATAAAAAAGTCATAGTATAGCATGTCGAAAAAAGTCATAAAAAAGTCATAGTATAGCATGTCGAAAAAAGTCATAGTATAGCATGTCGAAAAATGTCATAGTATAGCATGTTTAAAAAAGTCATAGTATTGTATGTCGAAAATAGTCATAGTATAGTATGTCGAAAAAAGTTGAAAATTGTCAGTGTCGAAAAAAGTCATAGTATAGTATTTCTATAACATAGTCGAAAAATAACTCATGCCGTAGTATATTGCAAAAAAAAATCATACTGCGGCTTGTTGCAAAAAAATCAAACCATTGCATGACAAAAAACAGTCATAGTATAGTATGACTACATTTAACTCACCACTTGGCCGTCCATGAACACAAACAATGTCTATCTGATTTAACTATTACCTTCATACAGTCAAATATTTCTGTGATTGATTAATATGAATGGACAGAGACAACCATTTAGTTCAGTTGTAGTCATATTTATTTTGAACATATAACATATAAATAAAAAACAGAACAGGAATAATAACTAAAATGAACAGTGAATATGGTAAACTGCAAATTAACATTTTCTTATAGACAACAAATAAATATTACATCTCTCAAACGGAGTAAAAAGAAATACACACATATACCCCTTCTCTATAACTCAAACAATTACCTGAATATTTATAACATAAACCTTTGTGATTGGTAGCCTATATTCCTTCTTTAATTGTATTTCCAACATTGATAAGAGGTTATATTTTTTCCTTGGTTCTTCACGTTTAATATGAGATCATTTTTTATTTGTCCCACAACGGTGAAATGACAGGAGCAAAGGTAATAGTGCAATTACAAGAAATATCAGAAAAAAAAGATGAGCATGGGTTTAATAAACAGTAAAATGACAAATATAACTGAATGGTTGAATTAATATTACTACGCATACATTATATTGATATGAACACTTTATTGCACATAAGTGAATTGTCAGCTTCGATATGTGCAATCTAGTGAGAGCAGTAGGATTGTTAGGTGTAAAAGCAGCAGGAAGGAAGGATCGGTGGTATCTCTACTTCACACACCTCGATCAAAGCAGCCAGTCACTGAAGGAGATGTTTGAAAAGCCTGCACATGAACAATGACATAAACATTTGGACAAAATGGAGTATTGAGCTTTGTGTAGTCCATCTTCTTTGTAGTTTCTCCATGGCAGATCCACATTTTTAAAATCTACCGTCACATCATAATGCGGAAACTAAGTTGACGTGAAGTCAAATTCTCAAAGAACAAATCCTTATGATTCTTCCTCAAATCTTTCCTTGACCTCGTGACGTTTTGCAGTGAGGTCTTGGAAAAGGAGTTAGGAGAGGGTTACTTTAGGAGGATATTTGCCTTTTGCCAAAAAAGTAATACTATAGTAGATCATAAATGGTGATAGAAAAGTCATAACATTAAAAAAAAGTTATAAAAGTAATTGTAAAATCCAAAAAAGTCATACTATTGTATGCAAAATTTTTTTTTTGAAAAAGTCATACTATTGTATGTCGAAAAAGGTCATAGTATAGTATGTCGAAAAAGTTAAAAAAGTCATAGTCAAAAGTAAAATAATGTCATAAAAAGTATGTATAGTATGTCGAAAAAAGTCATAGTATAGTATGTTGAAAAAAGTTGAAAAAAAGTAATTGTGTAGGATGTGGAAAACCGTCCATAAAAAGCCATAGCTCCGTATGTGGAAAAAGACAGTATAGTATGTCGAAAAAAGTCGAAAAAAGTCATACTATTGTATGTCCAATTTTTTTTTTAAAAGTCATACTATTGTATGTCGAAAAAAGTCATACTATTGTATGTCGAATTTTTTTGAAAAAAGTCATATTATTGTATGTCGAGAAAAGTTAAAAAAGTCATAATATAGTATGTCGAGAAAAGTAATAGTATAGTATGTCATAAAAAGTCATAGTATAGTATGTCGAAAAAATCCAAAAAAGTCATACTATTGTATGTCGAAATTTTTTGAAAAAGTCATACTATTGTATGTCGAAAAAAAGTCATAGTATAGTATGTCGATAAAAGTTAAAAAAGTCATAGTATAGTATGTCGATAAAAGTAATAGTATAGTATGTCATAAAAAGTCACAGTATAGTATGTCGAAAAAATCAAAAAAGTCATAGTATAGTATGTCGAAAAAAGTCATAGTATAGTATGTTGAAAAAAGTTGAAAAAAGGTAATTGTGTAGGATGTGGAAAACCGTCCATAAAAAGCCATAGCTCCGTATGTGGAAAAAGACATAGTATAGTATGTCGAAAAAAATCGAAAAAAGTCATACTATTGTATGTCGAATTTTTTTCATACTATTGAAAAAGTCATATTATTGTATGTCGAGAAAAGTTAAAAAAGTCATAATATAGTATGTCGAGAAAAGTAATAGTATAGTATGTCATAAAAGTTAAAAAAGTCATAGTATAGTATGTCGAAAAAAATCAAAAAAGTCATACTATTGTATGTCGAATTTTTTTGAAAAAGTCATACTATTGTATGTCGAAAAAAAGTCATAGTATAGTATGTCGAGAAAAGTTAAAAAAGTCATAATATAGTATGTCGAGAAAAGTAATAGTATAGTATGTCATAAAAAGTCATAGTATAGTATGTCGGAAAAAATCAAAAAAAGTCATACTATTGTATGTCGAAATTTTTTGAAAAAAGTCATACTATTGTATGTCGAAAAAAGTCATAGTATAGTATGTCGAGAAAAGTTAAAAAAGTCATAGTATAGTATGTCGATAAAAGTAATAGTATAGTATGTCATAAAAAGTCATAGTATAGTATGTCGAAAAAATCAAAAAAGTCATAGTATAGTATTTTTGAAAAAAGTCATACTATTGTATGTCGAAAAAAGTCATAGTATAGTATGTCGAGAAAAGTTAAAAAAGTCATAGTATAGTATGTCGATAAAAAGTAATAGTATAGTATGTCAAAAAGTCATAGTATAGTATGTCGAAAAAAATCAAAAAAAGTCATACTATTGTATGTCGAATTTTTTTTCGAAAAAAGTCATATTATTGTATGTCGAGAAAAGTTAAAAAAGTCATAATATAGTATGTCGAGAAAAGTAATAGTATAGTATGTCATAAAAAGTCATAGTATAGTATGTCGAAAAAAAAAAAGTCATAAATAGTATGTCATAAAAAGTCATTGTATGTCGACATAGTATAGTATGTCGAAAAAAGTCGAAAAAAAAGTCATACTATTGTATGTCGAAAAAAAAAAGTCATAGTATTGTATGTCGAGAAAAGTTAAAAAAGTCATAATATAGTATGTCGAGAAAAGTAATAGTATAGTATGTCATAAAAAGTCATAGTATAGTATGTCGAAAAAAAATCAAAAAAAGTCATACTATTGTATGTCGAAATTTTTTTGAAAAAAGTCATACTATTGTATGTCGAAAAAGTCATAGTATAGTATGTCGAGAAAAGTTGAAAAAAAGTCATACTATTGTATGTCGAAAAAAGTCATAGTATAGTATGTCATAAAAAGTCATAGTATAGTATGTCGAAAAAAATCAAAAAAAGTCATACTATTGTATGTCGAATTTTTTGAAAAAAGTCATACTATTGTATGTCGAAAAAAGTCATAGTATAGTATGTCGAGAAAAGTTAAAAAAGTCATAGTATAGTATGTCGATAAAAGTAATAGTATAGTATGTCATAAAAAGTCATAGTATAGTATGTCGAAAAAATCAAAAAAAGTCATACTATTGTATGTCGAATTTTTTGAAAAAAAGTCATATTATTGTATGTCGAGAAAAGTCATAAAAGTAAGTCATAAAAAGTTAAAAAAGTCATAGTATAGAAAAAGTAATAGTATAGTATGTCATAAAAAGTCATAGTATAGTATGTCGAAAAAAAATCAAAAAAAGTCATACTATTGTATGTCGAATTTTTTTTGAAAAAAAGTCATACTATTGTATGTCGAAAAAAGTCATAGTATAGTATGTCGAGAAAAGTTAAAAAAGTCATAGTATAGTATGTCGATAAAAGTAATAGTATAGTATGTCATAAAAAGTCATAGTATAGTATGTCGAAAAAAATCAAAAAAAAAAAGTCATACTATTATGTATGTCAAGTATTATGTTTGAAAAAAGTCATACTATTGTATGTCGAAAAAAAAAGTCATAGTATAGTATGTCGAAAAAAGTCATAATAGTATAAAAAAAAAAAGTCATAGTATAGTATGTCGTCATAAAAAGTAATAGTATAGTATGTCATAAAAAGTCATAGTATAGTATGTCGAAAAAAATCAAAAAAAGTCATACTATTGTATGTCGAAAAAAGTCAAAAAAGTCATACTATTGTATGTCGAGAAAAGTTAAAAAAGTCATAATATAGTATGTCGAGAAAAGTAATAGTATAGTATGTCATAAAAAGTCATAGTATAGTATGTCGAAAAAAATCAAAAAAGTCATACTATTGTATGTCGAATTTTTTTGAAAAAAGTCATACTATTGTATGTCGAAAAAAAAGTCATAGTATAGTATGTCGAGAAAAGTTAAAAAAGTCATAGTATAGTATGTCGATAAAAGTAATAGTATAGTATGTCATAAAAAGTCATAGTATAGTATGTCGAAAAAAATCAAAAAAAGTCATACTATTGTATGTCGAATTTTTTTTGAAAAAAGTCATACTATTGTATGTCGAAAAAAGTCATAGTATAGTATGTCGAGAAAAGTTAAAAAAGTCATAGTATAGTATGTCGAAAAAGTAATAGTATAGTATGTCATAAAAAGTCATAGTATAGTATGTCGAAAAAATCAAAAAAGTCATACTATTGTATGTCGAATTTTGAAAAAAGTCATAGTATTGTATGTCGAAAAAAGTCATAGTATAGTATGTCGAAAAAAGTCATAATTGTATGTCATAAAAGTCATAGTATTGTATGTCGAAAAAAAAAAAGCATAGTATAGTATGTCGAGAAAAGTTAAAAAAGTCATAATATAGTATGTCGATAAAAGTAATAGTATAGTATGTCATAAAAAGTCATAGTATAGTATGTCGAAAAAAATCAAAAAAGTCATACTATTGTATGTCGAATTTTTTTGAAAAAAAGTCATACTATTGTATGTCGAAAAAGTCATAGTATAGTATGTCGAGAAAAGTTAAAAAAGTCATAGTATAGTATGTCGATAAAAGTAATAGTATAGTATGTCATAAAAAGTCATAGTATAGTATGTCGAAAAAAATCAAAAAAAGTCATACTATTGTATGTCGATTTTTTTTTGAAAAAAGTCATATTATTGTATGTCGAGAAAAGTTAAAAAAGTCATAATATAGTATGTCGAGAAAAGTAATAGTATAGTATGTCATAAAAAGTCATAGTATAGTATGTCGAAAAAAAATCAAAAAAAGTCATACTATTGTATGTCGAAATTTTTTTGAAAAAAGTCATACTATTGTATGTCGAAAAAAGTCATAGTATAGTATGTCGAGAAAAGTTAAAAAAGTCATAGTATAGTATGTCGATAAAAGTAATAGTATAGTATGTCATAAAAAGTCATAGTATAGTATGTCGAAAAAAATCAAAAAAAGTCATACTATTGTATGTCGAAAAAAGTTAAAAAAGTCATAGTATAGTATGTCGATAAAAGTAATAGTATAGTATGTCGAAAAAAAAAGTCATAGTATAGTATGTCGAAAAAAGTCATAGTATAGTATGTCGAAAAAAATCAAAAAAAGTCATAATAGTTAAAAAAGTCATAAAAAAGTATAGTATGTCGATAAAAGTAATAGTATAGTATGTCATAAAAAGTCATAGTATAGTATGTCGAAAAAAATCAAAAAAGTCATACTATTGTATGTCGAAAAAAATTTGAAAAAGTCATATTATTGTATGTCGAGAAAAGTTAAAAAGTCATAATATAGTATGTCGAGAAAAGTAATAGTATAGTATGTCATAAAAAGTCATAGTATAGTATGTCGAAAAAAAGTATCAAAAAAGTCATACTATTGTATGTCAATTTTTTTGAAAAAAAAAAGTCATACTATTGTATGTCGAAAAAGTCATAGTATAGTATGTCGAGAAAAGTTAAAAAAGTCATAGTATAGTATGTCGATAAAAGTATAGTATGTCATAAAAGATAGTATGTCGATAAAAAAAGTCATATATTGTATGTATAGTATGTCATAAAAAGTCATAGTATAGTATGTCGAAAAAAAAATCAAAAAGTCATAGTATAGTATGTCGAATTGTATGTCATAAAAAAGTCATAGTTTATGTCGAAAAAATCAAAAAAGTCATACTATTGTATGTCGAAAAAAAGTCATAGTATAGTATGTCGAAAAAAGTTAAAAAAAAAAGTCATAGTATAGTATGTCATAAAAAGTCATAGTATAGTATGTCATAAAAAGTCATAGTATAGTATGTCGAAAAAAATCAAAAAAGTCATACTATTGTATGTCGAAAAAAGTCATATTATTGTATGTCGAGAAAAGTTAAAAAGTCATAATATAGTATGTCGAGAAAAGTAATAGTATAGTATGTCATAAAAAGTCATAGTATAGTATGTCGAAAAAATCAAAAAAAGTCATACTATTGTATGTCGAATTTTTTTTTGAAAAAAAGTCATACTATTGTATGTCGAAAAAAAGTCATAGTATAGTATGTCGAGAAAAGTTAAAAAAGTCATAGTATAGTATGTCGATAAAAGTAATAGTATAGTATGTCATAAAAAGTCATAGTATAGTATGTCGAAAAAAAGTCAAAAAAAGTCATACTATTGTATGTCGAATTTTTTGAAAAAAGTCATACTATTGTATGTCGAAAAAGTCATAGTATAGTATGTCGAGAAAAGTTAAAAAAGTCATAGTATAGTATGTCGATAAAAGTAATAGTATAGTATGTCATAAAAAGTCATAGTATAGTATGTCGAAAAAATCAAAAAAAGTCATACTATTGTATGTCGAATTTTTTGAAAAAAGTCATACTATTGTATGTCGAAAAAGTCATAGTATAGTATGTCGAGAAAAGTTAAAAAAAAAAGTCATAGTATAGTATGTCGATAAAAGTAATAGTATAGTATGTCATAAAAAGTCATAGTATAGTATGTCGAAAAAAATAATAGTATAAAAAAAGTCATACTATTGTATGTCGAATTTTTTTTGTCGAAAAAAGTCATACTATTGTATGTCGAAAAAAGTCATATTATTGTATGTCGAGAAAAGTTAAAAAAGTCATAATATAGTATGTCGAGAAAAGTAATAGTATAGTATGTCATAAAAAGTCATAGTATAGTATGTCGAAAAAATCAAAAAAAGTCATACTATTGTATGTCGAATTTTTTTGAAAAAAGTCATACTATTGTATGTCGAAAAAAAAAAGTCATAGTATAGTATGTCGAGAAAAGTTAAAAAAGTCATAGTATAGTATGTCATAAAAGTAATAGTATAGTATGTCATAAAAAGTCATAGTATAGTATGTCGAAAAAAATCTAAAAAAGTCATACTATTGTATGTCGATTTTTTTTTGAAAAAAGTCATATTATTGTATGTCGAGAAAAGTCAAAAAAGTATATATGTAGTATGTTAAAAAGTCATAGTATAGTATGTCATAAAAGTAATAGTATAGTATGTCATAAAAAGTCATAGTATAGTATGTCGAAAAAAAATCAAAAAAAGTCATACTATTGTATGTCGAATTTTTTTTGAAAAAAGTCATATTATTGTATGTCGAGAAAAGTTAAAAAAGTCATAATATAGTATGTCGAGAAAAGTAATAGTATAGTATGTCATAAAAAGTCATAGTATAGTATGTCGAAAAATAGTATGTCAAAAAAAGTCATACTATTGTATGTCGAATTTTTTTTGAAAAAAGTCATACTATTGTATGTCGAAAAAAGTCATAGTATAGTATGTCGAGAAAAGTTAAAAAAGTCATAGTATAGTATGTCGATAAAAGTAATAGTATAGTATGTCATAAAAAGTCATAGTATAGTATGTCGAAAAAAATCAAAAAAGTCATACTATTGTATGTCGAATTTTTTTTGAAAAAAGTCATACTATTGTATGTCGAAAAAGTCATAGTATAGTATGTCGAGAAAAGTTAAAAAAGTCATAGTATAGTATGTCGATAAAAGTAATAGTATAGTATGTCATAAAAAGTCATAGTATAGTATGTCGAAAAAATCAAAAAAGTCATACTATTGTATGTCGAAAAAAGTCATTATTTATGTCGAAAAAAGTCATATTATAGTATGTCGAGAAAAGTTAAAAAAGTCATAATATAGTATGTCGAGAAAAGTAATAGTATAGTATGTCATAAAAAGTCATAGTATAGTATGTCGAAAAAAATCAAAAAAAGTCATACTATTGTATGTCGAAAAAAATTTTGAAAAAGTCATATTATTGTATGTCGA